>NC_069500.1:826791988-826836988 GCF_027579735.1 Bombina bombina
GCCACCATTCATATCTGGTGTAACAGTAGTGTAAATTTAAAAAAAAAAACTTTTTTGACTGTGAAACATCAGTCTGCTAGTGTAATCTAATTGCAGTTGCCTGCCTGCCAGCGTGTGTGCCAGGCTCACAGCGTATACTGTGCCCACTTGCCCAGTGCCCCCACTCATATCTGGTGTAACAGTAGTGTAAATTTAATAACAAAAAACTTTTTGGACTGTGAAACATCAGTCTGCTTTTTTTTTTTTTTTTTTTTTTTTTAAAAGGCTTTATTGAAGTAATCAAATACAATAATAACAAAACTGTGAAAGTGTACAGATGGGAAACATACAGCTTATTCTCAACGGTTGTAATTGTACACAAAATGGAGAAACAGGAAGATCAAGAAAGTCAGGTTATACATACTTTGATATTTTTCCCAGCCGAGGGAGGTGCCCTCGGGAGAAGCAATTACAAATATAAACAGTGTCCTTCTTTTTCTCCATCTCCTTTCAAAATGGGCTCATTACATCATAGTATAGTACTTAAAGTATAACAGGTGGAGGGGAGGGAGAGAGGGAAAGGAAGGGGGGGAGGTGGGGAAGGGGGGGGGGGGCAGAAAGAGAGAAGAAAAAAAAAAAAAACCAGCCCGCCAGTCAGAAGAGTAAGTAACTAATATTAAATTGTACCCTGCCACAATGCTAATATCAACTCATACGTTGCCAGGTTATGGTTTTTCAGGTAATGATACCTTTCCAACAGTAAAGTGTCCACTACTTGGGATTGCGACTCCTCTAGAGTGGGAGGGTCTTGAGATTTCCACTTTTTTGGGATTAATTTCTTCGCGCCGGTGATCATTATTAGCAACAGTGCCAGATGCGCTGTGCTCTGTGTTTTGGGTAAAGCTAAAAGTAATAAAATCTCAGGTGTATTCGGAATATCAATTTTGAGGATATCACCCATCTTTTTCAAAACCCCTGTCCAGTAGGATGACAGACATGGGCAGTGCCACCAGATGTGTAAAATTGATCCACTCTCTCCACAACCTCTCCAGCACAGCGGGCTCAGATATGGGAATATTTTATTTAGTCTTAATGGGGTTAAGTACCATCAGAAAAGGTTGACCTCAGCGCCTAACAACAACCTATATGCCCGGGGGAGGGGGTATTCCTAGCTGGTACCCAATGTAAGAGAAGAAAATAAAGGTGTAACCCCAGGCGCCTACCCTAAGGAGGCTAGGTGAATAAAACTGTGAAAATAGAATTTAAACTTCAGTGTTGTCTAAAAAATGTGTTTTAATACATAAATTTAAAATGAATGGTTTGCAGATAAAAACAAGTAAACATACAATGCTTCATGGATCCATGATAAATAACACAATGGGATAAAAGTAGAATAAAACAGTGAAATATAAAAGCAATACAATAATACTTAAGCAATGCTGTACAATACAATAGTATACGAATAGCAGCGATGAACAATCAATTTTGAGGAGAAAAAAGTGGAAAGTCTATGAAAAAATGTGAAAAAAACTCCTCTATGATAAAATCCAAATAATATGTGTATGTGAAAAAAACTCCTCAGGATAAAATCCAAAAAATTGTATAATATAATATAGTCCAAAAAATATATATACAGTCCAAAAAATATATATATACAGTCCAAAAAATATATATATATATATATATATCGTGAAAGAAATGTGGTATCCAAACTGTTCCAAAATCAATACAAATAATGCAAACTTGGGTGTGGAGAATGTCTTAATAAAAGTGGTGTGTGGAAAAATGTGAGTGCTCCAATATTCTTCAAAATCCTTATCCTCAAACAAAAAATCTTCAAATCAAATTGGAATAAGTGAAAAAATGGAAAAAACAAAAAAGCAATAACCTGTGGAGAGAGAAGAGAAAAAATATAGTGTAGATTGTCCTAAATGTTCAGCAAATAATGAAATAAGGCTTACCAGTGCTGGTCAACGCGTTTCGGCCCGTGCTAGGCCTTTCTCAAGACAGTCTTGAGAAAGGCCTAGCACGGGCCGAAACGCGTTGACCAGCACTGGTAAGCCTTATTTCATTATTTGCTGAACATTTAGGACAATCTACACTATATTTTTTCTCTTCTCTCTCCACAGGTTATTGCTTTTTTGTTTTTTCCATTTTTTCACTTATTCCAATTTGATTTGAAGATTTTTTGTTTGAGGATAAGGATTTTGAAGAATATTGGAGCACTCACATTTTTCCACACACCACTTTTATTAAGACATTCTCCACACCCAAGTTTGCATTATTTGTATTGATTTTGGAACAGTTTGGATACCACATTTCTTTCACGATATATATATATATATATATTTTTTGGACTGTATATATATATTTTTTGGACTGTATATATATTTTTTGGACTATATTATATTATACAATTTTTTGGATTTTATCCTGAGGAGTTTTTTTCACATACACATATTATTTGGATTTTATCATAGAGGAGTTTTTTTCACATTTTTTCATAGACTTTCCACTTTTTTCTCCTCAAAATTGATTGTTCATCGCTGCTATTCGTATACTATTGTATTGTACAGCATTGCTTAAGTATTATTGTATTGCTTTTATATTTCACTGTTTTATTCTACTTTTATCCCATTGTGTTATTTATCATGGATCCATGAAGCATTGTATGTTTACTTGTTTTTATCTGCAAACCATTCATTTTAAATTTATGTATTAAAACACATTTTTTAGACAACACTGAAGTTTAAATTCTATTTTCACAGTTTTATTCACCTAGCCTCCTTAGGGTAGGCGCCTGGGGTTACACCTTTATTTTCTTAAGTACCATCAGCTCATATATTTAATGTGCATTTCTTGGATAGTGGATGAGACCGACGATTTCTTAATTAGTCTAAAGATCTGGATCTATTCCCATCTCTTCTAACCAGCGCTTTGTATATGTCGGTAAAGAGTCAGTCCCTTGTAGGATAATCAGTTTATAGAGAAGAGAGATCGTATGTCTAGGGGCAGTGTCTGAAATGCAGAGTTTCTCACATGTCGTAAGAGTTCTTCCCAGGTCCTGTCTATGTTTTTGTTTTGTGAGGAAGTGCAGTAGTTGATGATAATGTAGCCAGGAGGTAAAAATCTTGGGCTGGGATTTTTCTAATACAGATTGTGAAACCATCTTCCCATTTTCCACCACTCTGACCACAGAGCCCTCCTTAATTTTGTATGGGGCAAGTTTGTGTACGCTATTATTGTAATAGGGAATCTCAGGATTTTCTAGGATAGGTGTCAGGGGAGAGCTCCTTGAATAGATATGTGTAGAGGTAGCTACAGTCGTGTCCCATATGTTTAGTGCTTCTTCTATTAAGTGATATCTAGAGACCATAATGGGGCGTTGTGATGGCGGAAGCCAAGCTAAAGTACCCATATTATTGATTTTGAAGATTTGTCTATCTAGGTCTATCCATTCTTTATTGGTTGAGTTCTGCGCCCATTCTGCTATTCTTTGTAAGCCTATCGCCCTCTTGTATGAGTAAATATCTGGGAGACCCAAACCTCCTCTATCACTTGGAATATACATGGAACGCCTAGATATCCTAGGTTTGGAATTGGCCCATACAAATTAGATGTTGTATCTAGGAGATATAGCCCCTAGGAAGAGCAATGGGTAAGGTCTGGAGAAGATACAGTATTTTCGACAGGACATTCATTTTAATGACACTCACCCTACCCAACCAGGATATTGGCCTATTCTTCCAAGAGGAAAGATCGGCTATGATATCGTTCTTTAGTGGGATGTAGTTGTATTTAAAAAGGTCCGAGGGGTTAGGAGTTAAATGAATGCCCAGATATCTGAGCCTCTTATTTGCTAGGGGGATCTTAAAGTTATGTTGAAGCTTTTGTACTATCCCTGGGTCAGTATTGATGTTTAATAGTTCAGATTTGTTTAGGTTGAGAGAAAAATTAGAGACCACGCCGTATTCTCTCAATTCTTTTAAGAGCTCAGGGATCGACTCCGATGCATTAGTCAATGTATATAAAACATCATTGGCATATAAAGCTTGCTTGTGTTCCTTATCTCCCACATTCATTTCCTTGATTTTCTGATTATGTCTAACTTTATTAGCCAAGACCTCTATGGACAGAGCAAAGAGCAGTGGGGACAATGGACATCCCTGCCTGGTTCCATTGTTAATATTAAATGGTTCTGATAAAGTCCCATTAATTTTAATTTTAGCATTTGGGTTGGAGTAAAGTGCTAGTACCGAGTTCACATACGCTTCACCAAGCCCTATCTTTTCCAGCACCCGACGCAGAAAAGGCCAACTCACCCTATCAAATGCCTTCTCCGCGTCGGTGGAGAAGAGCACTAAGGGGCAACCAGTGACCCTCGCATGGTTAATTAACTGGGTGACTTTCATAGTATTGTCCCTCGCCTCACGACCCGGGACAAATCCAACTTGGTCATTGTCAATTAGGTTGGGCAAGTGTTTGTTGAGCTTATTTGCCAGAATTTTCGCCAGTATTTTCATATCAGAATTAATTAGTGATATGGTTCTGAAATGACCAGGGGAGTCCCCGGTTTTCCCTTGTTTAGGCAAAACCGTTATGTGGGCCTCCAGCAAGACCCTTGATAAATTAGGATCACTACAAAGGCCATTGAATAGGTCCAGAAGAGGACCAGCCAAAACCTCTTTAAACTTTTTATAATATGTCGCAGGAAAGCCGTCAGGACCTGGGCTCTTGCCACTAGGGCAGCCTTTAATGGCCTCATATAGCTCCTCCAAAGAGATCGGAGCGTCCATGGCTTCAGAGTCCTCCTTTGACAAGGAGGGGAGGTCTATGTCCTCCAGGTAGGAATTTATTAAAGATTCCTGTTGGGTTATCCCTATTTCTTGAGTGGGTGCTGATGTATATTCCTGCATATTATACAAAGAATGGTAATACTTATGAAATTCCTTAGCTATTTGGGAGCTGCTATGGAGTATGTGGCCATCCCCAGATTTGATAGAGTGTATATAAAAGCTGTCTCTTTTTGAGGGTTCTCGCTAAGATTTTGCCTGGTTTATTGCCTCCCTCGTAGTAATGTTGTTTTAAAAACAAGGTTTTCTTTTGATGAGACGCTATTAGATGTTGTTGAAATTCTAATCTAGCTTTTTTTAGAAGGTTTGTAGTGTCTGAGCAGGAGGGGGGAGTTCTTTGTGTTTGGCTTCTAATGAGCCTAATGCAGTTTGGAGGTCTAAGTATTTGGTCCTGTATTGCCTATTAAGGAACGCCTTATGTTTAATTAGGGCCCCTCTAATCACAGTCTTGTGGGTTTCCCAAATAATAGCTTTGGAGGAGGTGGGGTAAGTATTATTCTCAAAATACTCTCAAACTGATTTCTGTACATCTGATAGGACCAAGGGGTTATCTAGAATCGTTTCGTCCAGTCTCCATGTGCTCTCCTTAATGGGGATATCCGGCCATAGTATCGAGCAGGATACAGGTGCATGGTCTGACCATGAGATATGGCCAATAACACTGTGATGTGTGATGGATAAGCCCCATGAGTCCGTGTATATGTGGTCAATTCGGGAATAGCTATTATGTGGGATAGAATAGAACGAATAATCCCTAGAGGTGGGGTGCAGTGTGCGCCAAACATCATGTAATTCTAATTTTGTTAAGGTGGCGTTAACCTGTGTGATGGTAGATGAAGGTGTACCCCCCTTGAAGTGTCAATTACTGGGTCTGCCACTACATTAAAGTCGCCCGCTAAGAATGAGATTCCCCTGGAGTGTTCTAATAATTGGTCTCGTACCTGATTAAAAAAAGGACGCTTGACCCTGACTCGGAGAATAGACTGAAGCTAGTGTAAGATAATGTCCGTAAAGTGTGCCGACTATTATAATGTATCGTCCATCTGGGTCTTTTTCGATGTGCTGTAGAATAAATGATACTCCCCCTTTTTTACTCTGTCCTGAGGCAAAATAAGCCTGGGGGAATTGTGCATTATGCCATCTAGGTTCCCTTCCTCTCCTAAAGTGAGTTTCTTGTATAAGAATTATATGACTCTGTATTTTGTTTAGTTCTTTAAATGCAATAGAGCGTTTGCCCGGGTCATTCAAACCTTTAGCATTAATGGTAGTAAGATTTATAGAGTGGTCTCCAAACCTACTAGGTCTGGGCTGCATGGCGGAGAGAAAAAAAAAAAAAAGTGAGAGGAGGGGGAAAAAGAACAGGAGGGGAATAGAAGGACTGTTACTAAGAATGTGGTAAAGAGGAGGAGGCAAGAGGGGGTAGGGTACTATACAAGATGCTGATTTCTAAAGGAAATGTCAAGTGTTACCTAGAGTTGCAGAAGAACCCAGGGACACTTATTTATAGCGAAATACAATATATCATATAACAATCAGAAAAAAAGAATAAACACTGGAATAGGGGAAAAGCCCCTTTACTGACGTAAGTTATAACTGGTAAACAGGAAAAATCCTATGTATTCTTATAGCACATTAATATCTTGGTACAAGTTAAGTTTAGAACAGAAAATTAGTTCAACGAGAAGGCATTATTATATTGTGCCTAACTAAAATTGGGGTCTGTACTATGGCCTCATCTTCGCGTTTTAGGTAAAGAACTGTTTAAATCCAATAGGGCCCCGATAGGTGGTCTAGGCTCCCATTAAATTAATTCTTTTGATAAGTAGTAATAGAAAGATAATTATGGGGCAAGTGAACACCATTCGGTATCGTATATAACCTAAGCTCATAGTCAGGTAGACGGCTAAGTGGCTCCATACCTCCCCTTCTACTGAAAGATGCCCGCTCATGGTTGATACCCTCCTATGTCTGTCAGTTGAGATAATTGTATAACCACGGATTCGGACAGGCTGAAAGGATATTGATAGTATCCGTAATAGCTATCAAGCTACGTTCACTGTGATGCAAATTTGGAAGATGACTGTTATTATGTTCCAGTGTTACTATCCTACACTATAAACAATTAAAAAGGGTGTCAGTGTAATTTAGCCAGGAACCCAATTAGAAGCTAATGGAGGCGCATTCAACTCAATCTAACTAACTTTAACCAGTATAGTATCGTGTATAGCGTGGGAGGAATGGCTAAGCCATGGCCTCAAGCTTGTCTTTTAGATGTGGTTTTAGTCATGTCACGTTAGGTTTAGAGCCGAGGCCAATTCCCTCCCCATAACTGAGCTCCGGGTGGAGCCCCCCATGGTAATGTTTGTAGAGAGTTTATACCTTAAACAATGTCCTATAAAACATAGCTATATACGTCAGTAAACTTATAAGTAATTAAAGGGTACACATTGCATATCTTAGCACATTGCTGTTGTAAATAAACATTTACACCTGTTGAAAAAAGTGACTATAAAGCCTATAAGTCCCCCAGTCCCGGTTACAGGCTCCTCATGCCCGTCATGGTCAAAAAAATCATATCTTGTCCCTCAGTAACGCATGAGAGAGCTGTATTGGAGTTCTGCCAGGACTAGGTGCATGAATAAAACATATTGCAACAGGCAGTTATCAAACGATCAGTGCATCTTTTACCAAAAAACAGCATTTAGAATGTTCGAGTGTTACACTATTGTAATGCAGATAAGACACCCAGGTGTCCACATAGCTCATTTCAAAAGTAGAATTAGTGGCCATAAAGACCACGTTCAACTTTACCCAGCCGATTCCTCATCATCACGATTTCTGGAGGGGCGATTGGCAAACGGCTCTCTTCCCATATTAGCACCACTGGAAGCAGGGACCTGTAATGATAAGTTTTCAAAAAAGGCCCGGTGGTCCATACCAGGCCTGAATATGACAGTTTTGTTATTGTTGGATGCTATGATGGAGACTGGGAAGCCCCATCTGTACAGGAATTTTATTGCTCCTCAGAACGGATGTAATGTGGCTCAGGTCTCTGCGCTTTTGCAAGGTCATAGGTGATAAGTCTGTGAAGACCTGGATCTCCTCTCCCGCATGGGTTATAGGGTGTTTTCTTCGTGCTCCCTGAAGGATTTCTTCTTTATCTTTAAAGCTGAGAAATCTGACAATAATGTCTCTTGGAGGGGCTTTACTTGGTGGTTTGGGCCTAAGTGCCCGATGAGCTCTTTCAATCGGAATCTCTGGTGAGTCCTTAATAATTCTGAACAGCGCTTGGAGGTAACCTTCAATATTTTGTGGAGCGATTGCCTCAGATACCCCACGGAAGCGCAGATTATTCCTACGGCCTCTATTGTCTATGTCTTCCAATTTGTCGTTGAGGTATTGCAAATTATCAGAATGGTTGAGTATATCAGTTGATTGCTGCTGCAAGGAGGTTGTGTTATCCTTAGCGGATTTTTCAATTGCTAAAACTCTCGTCTCTAGCGCAGAAAAGTCCTTTCTCAGGTCACCAAATAAGCTCCTCATCTCGGTCATTACTCCTTGTATATCAGACTTAGAGGAGAGGTGTGAGATGTCCTCTTTAGTGAGAAACAGAGTGAGAGGCATCCACATGTGGGGTAGATGCTGCTTGAGGCTCCTGAGAGCTCGCCATAGCTGCAGCAGGTGTAACTTTGTCAGAGTCTACTGGCTTAAGATAATGGCTCATGGGCTTAGAGGCACCTATCTTATCTGCCCTGCTCCCTCATTTATTAGGCATGCCCTAGTGCAGTAAAAACTATTATGAGCTCAAATGCTAGGTGGCCTATATACTACAGTCTATTATTCACTTCAAAGAGGGGATTGTGGTGCATTTGACAGATCCAACTTCCCAGCTTGTATTTTGTGTTTTATGTGGCACAGGGCCTATGTAAAGCTGATAAACAGGCCTGACCCTGGTCACCAAAGTGACAAGATTATCCCTTCAGTTATGCCCTGGGCTTAGTACTCTGCCTATAATTTTTACTGGAACTTAGTTTCCACTGTGCAAATTATATAATCCGGATTCCCAGAGTGTTTTAATATTCCACAATGTGTAGGTATGTATATATGGAGGCGTATTAGTGGGTAAGATGATATCTTTTCGTGTATATTAAAGGCATCCACTTTTCTCAATGCCTCTTTACTTTTTAGCGTGGTCAGAGTGTATTTTTAAAGTTCCCCAAGTAGCAGCCTTATAGTGAGTTAACGTGCTTACCCGTCCGCCGGCTCTTCTTGGAGGAAGATGTAATGAGGCTGCTGTGATCCGGGACCGCTGCTCAAATGCGGTAATTATTTGGCCCACAACATCTCTTCCTGCATATCGCTCCGGTGAGTAAGTCCGGCGTGCATCCAGCACCACCGTAAGCTGCGCTGAGGGCCCTGGTCTCCCGGTGTTGTGCTTAGTTAGGCCCAAATGCCAGACCCGTCTTGTTCTGCATTGAAGCGTTACCGAGGGGTCAGCTAGCCAGCCGGTCTGTTCTCCTTACCAGGGTTGTTAGGTGCCAATAATTTAGAAGCAGTCTCCGCTTTTCCTCTGTCGTTGGAGACAGATACGGGTCACACGTGGGTTGCCGTCCATGCAGGGTAGGATTGCTGCCTTAGATCATGGGTGGCTGTGAGCCGCGTTTTAGTGTAGAACTACCTTCTCAGTCAGGGGTGTATGTTGGCCCTAATTAAGTACCAGGGTGCTTAAATATGAAGTTTGAGTGCTAATTATAAGCTTTTTGTCAGTGTAGGAAGCAGAAGCCCTGCTAGTGTGCGACCATCTTCCTGCCTGGTCAGGCTCCGCCTCCATCAGTCTGCTTTTTTGTGTCAGGCTCACAGCGTATACTGTGCCCACTAGCCCAGTGCCACCACTCATATCTTGTTTAATAGTAGTGTAAGTGTACATTTAAAAAAAATAAAAACTTTTTGGACTGTGAAACATCAGTCTGCTTTTTTGTGTCAGGCTCACAGCGTATACTGTGCCCACTTGCCCAGTGCCACCACTCATATCTTGTTTAATAGTAGTGTAAGTGTACATTTAAAAAAAATGACAGGCAGAGGCAAGCCACCCCACAGGTGCCGTTGTGGTGCTGTGATTCCCTTTGGCCCTAGAATAATGCCCAGTGTTCAGAGGCCACGTCCCATGACCTCGAAAAGTTCTGAGGAGGACATAGTTGACTTTTTAACACAGGACACCCAATCTTCTATAGCTTCCGCTCTGAACCTTGACTCACCATCCTTCTCCAGCTTATCTTCGGGCACCTCTCAAGTTACCACTCGCCCGCCTGCCGCCACCACCAACACTAGCACCACAGCCGCTTCACTTGATCTGTCAGAGGAGTTTTTTACACATCAGTTGGAAGAAATGAGTGATGCGCAACCATCATTGACAGAGGAGGTAGATAACAGTGATATGTCTCAGTCAGGCATCATTACAGACATGGACGTACGGTGTGATGATGATGATGTTGTACCCGCTGCGGCTTCCTTTGTTGACTTGTCAGATACAAGTGAAGCGGTTGATGATGACGATGTGTCCGTGGATGTCACGTGGGTGCCCGCTAGAAGAGAAGAAGAACAGGGGGAAAGTTCAGATGGGGAGACAGAGAGGAGGAGGAGGAGACGAGATGGAAGCAGGGGGAGGTCATCGCAAGGAGCTAGTGGCACAGTCAGACAGCATGCATCGGCACCCGGGGTCAGCCAGACAGCACGCCAATCAACGCATGCTGTTGCCACCACCAGAATGCCGTCATCGCAGAGCTCAGCAGTGTGGAATTTTTTTTGTGTGTCTGCCTCTGACAACAGCGATGCCATTTGCAACCTGTGCCAAAAGAAACTAATTTGTGGGAAGTCCAACACCCACCTAGGTACAACTGCTTTGCAAAGGCACATGATCGCACATCACAAACGCCTCAACCATCCGCCACTCCGTCTCTCTTCCGGAGCAGTTCCTGCTCATCTGCCCACAGTCAGATGTCTGTCAAGGACATGTTTGAGCGTAAGAAGCCAATGTCACAAAGTCACCCCCTTGCCCGGCGTCTGACAGCTGGCTTGTCTGAACTCTTAGCCCGCCAGCTTTTACCATACAAACTGGTGGAGTCTGAGGCGTTCAAAAAATTTGTAGCTATTGGAACACTGCAGTGGAAGGTACCCGGCCGAAATTTCTTTGCACAAAAGGTAATCCCCAACCTGTACTCTATTGTGCGAAAGGAAGTAATGGCATGTCTGGCACACAGTCTTGGGGCAAGGGTCCATATGACCACTGATAGCTGGTCTGCAAAGCATGGTCAGGGCAGGTATATCACCTACACTGCGCATTGGGTAAACCTGCTGACGGCTGCCAAGCATGGAATGCGTGGCTCTGCAGAGGAGGAGTTGGTGACACCGCCACGACTTGCAGGCAGGCCTGCTGCAACCTCCTCTACTCCTCCTACTCCATCCTCTTCCATAACCTCCTCGGCTGAGTCCTCTTCTGCTGCTGCATCTTGCTCCACATCAACGGCACACCCCCAGCTCCACAGGTACTATTCCACATCCCGGATACGGCAGTGTCACGCCATCTTGGGGTTAACTTGCCTGAAAGCAGAGAGTCACACCGGACCAGCACTCCTGTCCACCCTGAATGCACAGGTGGATCAGTGGCGGACTCCGCACTAACTGGAGATCGGCAAAGTGGTTTCTGACAACGGAAGTAATTTGGTTGCGGCATTGAAATTGGGCAAGTTGACACATGTGCCGTGCATGGCACATGTGTGTAATCTGATCGTACAATGCTTTGTGCATAAGTACCCAGGCTTACAGGACGTCCTGAAGTAGGCCAGGAAGGTGTGTGGCAATTTGAGGCGTTCCTACACGGCCATGGCGCACTTTTCTGATATCCAGCGGCGAAACAACATGCCAGTGAGGCGCTTGATTTGCGACAGCCCGACACGTTGGAATTCAACACTCCTAATGTTCGACCGCCTGCTCCAACAAGAAAAAGCTGTTAACGAGTATTTGTATGTCCGGGGTGCTAGGACAGCCTCTGCGGAGCTGGGAATTTTTTTGCCACGTTACTGGACGCTCATGCGCAATGCCTGTAGGCTCATGCGTCCTTTTGAGGAGGTGACAAACCTAGTCAGTCGCACCGAAGGCACCATCAGCGACATCATAAAATTTGTTTAATTCCTGGAGCGTGCCCTGCGAAGAGTGCTGGATCAGGCCATTGATGAGCGTGAAGAGGAAGATTTGTGGTCACCATCACCACCAGAAACAGCTTTATCAGCATCGCTTGCTGGACCAGTGGCAACGCTGGAAGAGGAGTCAGAGGAGGAATGTGGCTTTGAGGAGGAGGAGGAAGACCAACCACAACAGGCATCCCAGGGTGCTCGTTGTCACCTATCTGGTACACGTGGTTTTGTACGTGGCTGGGGGGAAGAAGATACCTTCAGTGAGATCACTGAGGACGAGGAACGGAACATGAGTAGCTCGGCATCCAACTTTGTGCAAATGGGGTCTTTCATGCTGTCGTGCCTGTTGAGTGACCCTCGTATAAAAAAGCTGAAGGAGAACGACCTGTACTGGGTGTCCACACTACTAGACTCCCGGTATAAGCATAAAGTGCCTGAAATGTTACAGAATTACCACAAGTCGGAAAGGATACAGCAGTTCCAAAATAAATTAAAAAGTATGCTTTACACAGCGTATAAGGGTGATGTCACAGCACAACGGGAATCTAACAGGGGAAGAGGTGGAAGTAATCCTCCGACTCCCACGACCACGCCGGCAAGGACATGACGCTTTACAGACGTGTTGTTGATGGAGGACATGCAGAGCTTTTTAACTCCTATGCATCGCCACAGCCCTTCGGGGTCCACCCTCAGAGAACGACTTGACCGACAAATAGCAGACTACCTCGCCTTCACTGCAGATCTCGACACTCTGAGGAGCGATGAACCCCTTGACTACTGGGTGTGCAGGCTTGACCTGTGGCCTGAGCTATCCCAATTTGTAATCGAACTTCTGGCCTGCCCCGCTTCAAGTGTCCTGTCAGAAAGGACCTTAAGTGCAGCAGGAGGTATTGTCACTGAGAAGAGAAGTCGCCTAGGTCAAAAAAGTCTATATTACCTCACCTTTATTAAGATGAATGAGGGATGGATCCCGAAGGGACTGACATTGGGCGATACATTTGAGTAAAAAAGGCCTGATGAGATGAGCTGCCTTGGGCTAAAAATGGTCCACACGGTGCTGTATTTTATCTTTGAATGCCGGATGACTTGCGTGACTTATCCGCCACCAACTAGGGTTCAAGCCACAATGTTTTAGGGCACTTTCTGCCTGGGAAACAAACATCAATTTTCTGGCCGCTGCTACAGCAGCGGCTGCAACAATACCTAATTTTTCAGGCATGTGTACATGCCAAATTTTTCTGGCCTCTGGTGCTGCACTGTGGCTTCAAAAACCAAACCAAAAAAAAGGCACGTAACAGGGATTAAACTGATAGGAATAGTACTACTTAACACACCACTCCTATCTGGTGGCACATTAGATTGCACGCGCAGTACCCCAAATTTGAAGTAGGAGGACCGACCAAGCATCTTTTTCCATCTCCCGGTTCCTAAAATCCATGCCATATACACGTCCCCTGGCGCCGCAACTGCCTCTGGGAACCTTACCATGGGTCCCAGAACGCACGTCTTGTAATTCTCTGTCTGGGAAATTATCTATCTATCAAATCTATCTATCTATCAAATCTTTCTATGTATCTACCTATCTATCAAATCTATCTATCTCATAGCTGGACTGTTATCTGACAGCCACTTGTGTTTCGGCCAAATGTCCGTCTGCCAAATGTCCGTCGGCTAAAAGTTCGGCCACGATTGCAAGCGCAGTGCCCCAAATTTGAAGTAGGAGGACCGACCAAGCATCTTTTTCCATCTCCCGGTTCCTAAAATCCATGCCATATACACATCCCCTGATAGGGGACACCGCAGTGGAAGGTACCCGGCCGAAATTTCTTTGCACAAAAGGCAATCCCCAACCTGTACTCGATTGTGCAAAAGGAAGTAACCTTACCATGGGTCACAGACCGCACGTCTTGTAATTCTCTGTCTGGGAAATTATCTATCAAATCTATCTATTTATCTATCTATCGTATCTATCAAATGTATCTATTGATCTATCTATCTAATCTATGTATGTATCTATGTATCTATCTATCAAATCTATCTATCTTGTGGCTGGACCGACCAAGCATCTTTTTCCATCTCCCGGTTCCTAAAATCCATGCCATATACATGTCCCCTGGCGCCGCAACTGCCTCTGGGAACCTTACCATGGGTCCCAGACCGCACGTCTTGTAATTCTCTGTCTGGGAAATTATATATCTATCAAATCTATCTATTTAACTATCAAATCTATCTATCGTATCTATCAAATGTATCTATTGCATCTATTGATCTATCTATCTAATCTATGTATCTATCTATCAAATCTATCTCGTGGCCGGACCGACCAAGCATCTTTTTCCATCTCCCGGTTCCTAAAATCCATGCCATATACACGTCCCCTGATAGGGGACGTAACAGGGATTAAACTGATAAGAATAGTACTACTTAACACACCACTCCTATCTGGTGGCACAGTAGATTGCACGCGCAGTGTCCCAAATTTGAAGTAGGAGGACCGACCAAGCATCTTTTTCCATCTCCCGGTTCCTAAAATCCATGCCATATACACGTCCCCTGATAGGGGACACCGCAGTGGAAGGTACCCGGCCGAAATTTCTTTGCACAAAAGGCAATCCCCAACCTGTACTCGATTGTGCAAAAGGAAGTAACCTTACCATGGGTCCCAAACCGCACGTCTTGTAATTCTCTGTCTGGGAAATTATCTATCTATCAAATTTATTTATCTATCTATCTATCTATCTATCTATCGTATCTATCAAATGTATCTATTGCATCTATTGATCTTTCTATCAAATCTATCTATCTCGTGGCCGGACCGACCAAGCATCTTTTTCCATCTCCCGGTTCCTAAAATCCATGCCATATACACGTCCCCTGATAGGGGACGTAACAGGGATTAAACTGATAGGAATAGTACTACTTAACACACCTTATAATAATGCAGAGAGAGGCAACGCAGAGAGAGGAGTCTGAAGAAGAGGAGTCAGAGGAGGAAGATGGCTTTGAGGAGGTGGAAGACCAAACACAGCAGGCATCCCAGTGGGCTTGTCACCTTTCGGGGACCCTTGGTGTTGTACGTGGCTGGATGGAGGAAGAGACCTTCAATGACATCAGTGAGGACAAGGAAGGGGACATGGCTAGCTTGGTATCCAACCTTGTGCAAATGGGGAGTTTGCGGTTGTGCAAATGGACTGTTTGCGGTTGTGTGCGGTGCGTTAAACGGGGAGTTTGGTCTGTCACTGTGAAGCGGGCGTAACCCTTACACTACCTGATCTATACAACATCATACCTGATGTTTTAAAGCACGTTATTCCAAACAATTTAGAAATGTTAGGTGATTTATGCCCTTTATGGATTAAAACCAGACTCTGCATCAACTATTTAATTTTACGTGGGAGTTTTGCCATGGATCCCCCTCCGGCATGCCACAGTCCAGGTGTTAGTACCCTTGAAACAACTTTTCCATCACTATTGTGGCCAGAAAGAGTCCCTGTGGGATTTAAAATTCGCCTGACTATTGAAGTCAATGGCGGTTCGCCCGGTTCACGAACATTTGTGGAAATTTGCGTTCGCCGTTCACGAACGGAAAATTTTAAGTTTGCGACATCACTACTCATCAGGCTTTTCAAGACTTGCGTAACTCCTAAGCATCATCGACCTCAGACATAAGTATGCCTCAACCCACTGAGAATAGTGCTAGATCTTAATCGATTATCATCAGTTATCAGCACAAGCCCAATTAGTGACATCATAGGGCATACAAGGCACACCTACTCGCCTATAGGCTACAGAGTTGCGTCACCATGGTTACGTCTAAAGCTACGATTTATAGTATCTATCATCACATTATGATCAGTAGTCATTCCGATGCCTAAACTCACCATACCACAGGTCTAGGACATGTACTTAAAGTGAACCGCTCTGTTAATGTGTATATATACACGGATACAAGCCTGCAATGTTGAATACTAAGCATGCCCCCTTTACTGTAATGCTAGGGCTTAACAGACACACCTCCTTCTTAGTGGCTAATGTTACTATCTATTAATATACTACCCATCGAGCTGCTCAAGAGAGCGCGATCAAAACACATTGTGAACCACACATCAAGGAAAACAAACACACACCAATACAAATTGAACACCATAGCAAACCCCGGTGTACAAGACGCAGAATAAACTCACAGAGCAATCACTGCCAGAGTCTTACAAACTCAAAATTAAAAATAAAAATTGCAATTAACAACAACAAGCCTGTGTTAAAAACACCTGCATATAAACCTGACTCATCCACTAGTGGGCTTCCAATCACACTGTAAGCAAACTATCACCAAAAGGACCATCATCCCCACTACACATCAACTCCAAAGTCTCAATCACAATGATCATCTAACTCTTAACAGTGTAACCCTACATTAATGATAAAAAAACAGCCATAGCAAATTAGAAAATAAAATAACTGATGATCAGGGGGGGCGGAGCTAACTGCCGTGCAGAGTGGACGCCTCAGGCTAGAGCTCCTCTCAACTTATTAGTTTAAAACAAGATTAAAGCCTATTCTGCCCTAAAAAAGAATACTATTTTACTAGCCCTAGGTGCCCTGTCCTATACCCTTGACAGGCACCCTGCTTTGGGGCTTTTTGCGGAACTTTCTACTCCTTTGGGCAGTGACCGGAGCTGATCCACCTACCTGCCCTCAACACATCTATCCACCTGTGATTGCCGACTGTGCCGGAGGGTCGGGGCTCCGCTCCGGCACTAGCAACACTGACCTGGACCTGTCGCATTATATTGGTGAGAGCAGGGCAGCCAGTGGTGAGAAGCGCAGTCAGCAGTGAGCGGGACGGGGCGCTGGGACCGGCGTGTCCTGGTAAAGAAGCAGCGGGCCACGTTTGGCCTTACAGAAGGAACCCGATCCGATCAGCAGAAGGAGACCGGTGGTCATTGCGGATGGGGAGCAGCCTTGGATCCCCGCTCTGCCCGGCGGCTGCATTGGAGAAGAAAGCTGCGGGAATAGCCGCCATCTTGCCGCTATTTCGTCGCCCCGGCCTTGCTTCCTAACGTCAAGCAGCAAAGTGGGAAGGACACAGGAGCCTGAGCAGGGCTGCTATCCAGACCACCCCTTCTAATCTCGGGAGGAGATACTGGAGAAGATCTTGCCTATACAATAGGCCTTGCCGGAGCAGCCATCTGACGAGACCTCAGCAGGGATCGGGTGAGTCACAGCCCTTGCCACGCAACATTTTTGCTGTACAGGGGATTCTCTTATTTGAGACTTTATAGTGCCTATCTGAGAGGGGATAATTAACTCTTGAAACAACGGCAGCCCCTACTCTGTTACCCTAGCCAGGGTGTTACTTTGGGGGCTGGGAGAGGAGTACCCTGAGGAGGCCTCTATTGCGCACCACTAGGCCCACTAGACCCTCAACTTAATCAGGATCTGCCTTGAGTTTCCCCTGGCAGTCTGGGTGTCACTAACACTATAGAAGGCGCAACACAACACCTCATAGGCATATAGTGCCAAGTTGCATGGATTACGACAGTGCTGGGCAGGGGGTATAGATTTAGCCCTATCCCCTTAGTGTCAATACAAGGGGCATACATCTTCTAACCTGCTTGGGGGTTATACTGCGTCACAGATCTGCAACCACCCTCCTGTGCTCCCGCAGACCCCCCTATCCATAACCCCCCTGTATATCTTACAGAACTGCTACTGCTTAAGGAGGCTGACTCATTTGGTTTATCCTTTTTATGTTAACTGTCATTCTCCTGGCATTTCCCTTTTGCTGCACTATCAAGGCCACAAGCCGAGTCTCAGACCCACTCTGCTGCATTCCTAACTTCCCTTTTGGAGAGAGACCCCTACCTAGGAGGGTAGCCACAACAGAACTGGACCTCTAGATCCTTTGCCTGTAAGTTGCTGTCGCTGACACCTTGTATCCCTGCTTAAGGGACATTTTGAGCATTTGTGTCCTTGGCAAAGCACAAGCAACCGTCCACACTTACTAACTCTCATTGGACTGTATAAACCTGCCATTCCAGCAAATAACAGTTTAAGGGCACAGATATATTTACACCTACATGTTGCAGGCACCTTAATTACCACTCTCCTGCCACCTTCTTCCAGGACATTCATAAGCTCCTCATGAGGCTTACCTACCACACGGCAGCCCAGGCTACTGGTTGCTGCCGACTGTATAAATAAAGGGTACTGATCTGGAACTGTGATTGTTTGTGCTGCTGCGCCAGCTTATGATTCTCTGTGGCCCTAGCACAGAGTGGAGTGTTTTTATTTTACTTAAGTGTTTTGCCATAATATAACCTGTACGTCTTCTTTTCAGGACAAGGGGACCCACACTGCTCAGACCCTAGCCTCTCCTGTCTGTCGGCTGCACATAGGTTGTTTGCGGGTTAAGGGAGGGGTCAAACCCAGCCTCTTGCCCAGTGAGTGGATCGACAGGAGACACAGACTCTGGTAGTGTATGCTTGCAAACCCATTTAAGTGCTAACCATTTTTGTTCTTGCTAAACCTTCCCCTTCGGACTCCCCCTTTCCGGCCTGCTCACGTAGGCTGGTCACCTCCACTTTCCCTTTTCCCTTCCAATAGGTCGTACCCCCTTTCCCTGGGTCAGAGGGGGAATACCTCGTCTAGGCTTAACTAAGGTTTTTCATTATAAACTAAAGGTAAATAACAGTAGGCTCCACTGGGCCCCTGTTTCTGTGTGGGTCGGTGTCTTGAGCTAATTGCTCAGAGTTGCGGAGCAGTGTTCTGCTCCTAGGCGCCGCCATGTGGAGATAGAGGTCATAAGTGGACGTCCGGCCCCACTCAGTCATGTAATACTAATATGCAAGTGTATTTTCCTTTTTCCAATTTGTCAACCTGTAGGGCTTACACATCTCCTTAGCAATTTCTAAACTCCAGTCTTAACTGTTCAGAATAGGATACTCTCTCCTGATTTGAAAATGCCCAACAACACTAAGAGACACTCGAAAACACCAGGCCAAGTACAGAGAACGGTCCGAGACCACTTTACGCAACCAACTAAACACCGGAATGAAGATCCTCTTGAGGATCAGAGTGACTCTGAATCCCTTGGGGATGGATCTCAACCTGACCTTACACCTCAGGTCAGATCACAACACCTGATCACAGAGGACACCCTCAAAAAAATGCTAGCAAACCAAACCATTTCCATAACTAAGGAAATTCAGCGCAATCATGCTGAACTCCGCAAGGACATCTCTGAGATTGGGGACAGAGTGGACTCCCTGGAAAGAAAACAGGACGACCTTGCTACCGACCATACCAACCTGTTGGCATACTCTGAATCTCTGGCAGACCAGATCAGCCAACTGGAATTTAAACTAGCCGATGTGGAGGATAGGTCCCGCAGAAACAACGTAAGATTCAGAGGAATTCCGGAAGATATTCAACCTGCAGAACTTCAAACTTTCCTGAAAGACCTATTTAGGGACCTGCTGGGCCCAACAGATGGACTCAATGATACCATGGAAAGAGCTCATAGAGCCTTACGACCTAGAACTGTCTCACAGGAGAAACCGAGAGACGTCATAGTCTGTTTTCATAGCTTTCCATTCAAAGACAGGCTCATGCAGGCGGCCTTCAGGAGACCGCAGATCTCAGAGAAGTTCAAAGACATACAGCTGCTGCCCGACCTATCTGCACACACCCTACAACATCGTAGATACTTCCAGCCGGTCACACAGATCCTCCGCAGGGAGAACATCAAATACAGATGGGGTTACCCTACTAAATTAATAATCACAAAGGACAATAAGCCATTTACGGTGGCCTCTCTGGCTCAGGGTACGGCCCTCCTGGGTCAGTGGGGCCTTATGGCAGTAGACCCCAGGGGACTCCCCGTGACCCAATCTAAGCTGAGAGTTTCGGCCCCCGAGTGGTCGGTGAAAGAACAAGGACCGAAGAGACTGAAAACACTGCAGCCTCTAGATCCTATCCAATCTGAGACTCGGCCCTCATGATAAGTGGCACTTGTTTTTGCCACACCTCAGGAACCTGACAGGCTACAGAATGCCCACTTTTGCCTACCAGCTGAGTTTTGCAGTTGGGCAGAGAAACTGAGATGGTTTGGCCTTACACATGCCCCCCCCCATGGTCCCTTGGGCCATACCCTATGGGTTCATGCATGCTAGGTTTATGTGTTTAGAAATTTAATTATGATCACTGTTCTATCTTGACAGACCTACAGGCCCACCATATTTTACAGGCCTGATACGATTAAATACGTTTACCTCTGCCTTAATACCCCATGCCCTATGAGGTTACGGAATGGGGTGGGTACTGTGCTGGCAATTGTAGCTACTAAATGTATGGGACCGCGTTCCACCACTTCATGACAGGTCTAGGTGCTTTCTACTTTCTTTACAGCTTAACGCAATATACCCGGCCTTCATATTTACTATGCCTGGGGTCCCACGGACGTGACGTGGTGGAACGTGTTCCCCCTTCCCCCCCCCCCTACCCTTGGGGGTTACACCAATGTAATAATGAGTGGGGCCTACATTGACTTAAATATGCACCTATATAATCATATGTGTCTCCATTCTATTCTATATATTATGGTTATGTGTTTTGACCTTATTGCATTTACTGTTCCTTGTCAGGTTTCTATGTTCAACTTGATGTTTTTGGTTAGGTTATGCCCTTAACGGGCGCATAGGTTGATACTCACTCACTTGCACTTTTGTTTACCTTCTCATAGCTTATTTATATAGATTTCGGAGTGGGGCTGGCCTTTCCAGCTCCCCTCGTCACACATTCGCTCTTAGCTCCCCCCCCCCACTGGTTAACCCACGCCAGGGTTCCAACTAGGTGGACTATTTCCACCTGTGCTGTCAGTACATTTCCTTTCACGTGCTAACCACTTCCCTTAACCCCCAGCCCTCCCACACCTCTCACAGAGAAGAGGATCTAGGTTTCCTAATATTTCTCCGGCCCATTTAATTTCCTGGACAGGAGGTAGAGAATGCCCCATTTACGAATATGCACACATAACTCCAGAGGTTTAAATTCTCCCTACAAGAGGAGCTTACTCTCCCGTATGCTACGTCACCACAATCCGGACGTAGTGTTTCTACAAGAAACACACTGGTTGTTAGCCTCCCCCACCAGATTCCACTCTCGATCGTACACGACCATTGAGTGCTCCTCATTCACAAACAAAGCTAGAGGGACCGCTGTCATGATTCACAGGAGGATAGCTTATGAGGAAATCCAGGTACTTAGAGACCCCCAGGCCAGATTCACAATTGTAGTATGTAAACTAGACCACGTCACTCACACCCTTGTCTCGATTTACTTACCCAACTCCCATCAGCCTGCTTGTCTCAGGAAAATTTTGAGGTTGATTGACCAACACAAACAAGGCATAATAGCAGGGGACTACAACATGATTTGGGACACTGACCTTGACCGTAAGACGCTAAACCCAAATAGGCCCTCTCCCCAACTGACCCTTCTCTCTACACGATTCAAAGCAATCATGTCTGAGTTTGGATATTACGATATCTGGCGTTCTCTACACACCACGGATAGAGACTTCACTCATTTCTCCCAGGTACACAAAACCTATTCTAGGTTGGATCATATTTTTTGCTCGGCCGGGACTCTGGACTCAGTGCTCCAATCCAATATCCCTCTGTGTCCATGGTCTGACCATGACCCGGTACTTGTGGACTTACAACTCAGTGACCCTTGTCCCCACAAAAACAGATGGTCTCTCCCACGTAATATCCTAGCGGACATCCCCTTTAGGGAGGAGTTACGAAGAGATCTTATAGATCTCATCCAACTCAATGACAACGGCCAGACTGCCGATGACACACTCTGGGGAGCCATTAAGGCGGTAACTAGAGGCTATATCATCCGTAAGCAAGCCCGCCTTAAGAAATTAGCTGGACTCTCCCTAGCCCAAGCCCACTGTAGACTAAGACTACTGGAATCTGCTAACAGAACCAAAGTCACGGAAGCATTGTCATCCCAGATCTCAGCGGTGCGCTCGCATATTAACCGCCTAGAATTGCGATGTACCCAAGAGAATCTCACAAGGCTTAAACAGATGTTTTATTATAAGGGCAACAGGGCAGATACACTGTTGGCGAATAAATTACGCCAGCAGAACAGTACGTCCCGCATACACCAAATCTTTTACAACAACCAGACTCACAAGCTCCCCTCACAGATAGGGGACTGCTTCTCAGACTACTACTCTAAGCTCTACGATCTTGAGGGTACTGAGATCAAGGCCCCCGCCTCCACACAACAGATCAGAGAATTTCTCGATTCCTTAAACCTACCCTCCCTATCGACTGAACAACAGGAGTCCCTGACTAATCCGTTCACTCAGTTGGAAGTTAAACAGGTCATCCAGCGACTTAAATCTCTTAAGGCCCCTGGTCCTGACGGATTTCCTGCACAGTTCTACAAAACCTACTGCCAAGAACTAGTGCCGCTACTCCTTAGGTTTTTTAACAGTGCCAGACAAGGAGGAAGCTTTAAAAGGGAATTTTTGGAGGCTGAGATCATTATGATCCCGAAACCAAACAAAGACCCCTCTCTCTGCCCCAACTATAGGCCTATTTCGCTTATAAATGTGGACATAAAAATCTATTCCAAGCTTATTGCGAATCGAATTTGCAAACTTCTGCCTACCCTGGTCAACCCAGACCAAGTAGGGTTTATACACAACCGGGAGGGCCCAGATAACACCAGGCGCCTCATTAATATAGTTTGCGAATCGACAAGAATGAACAAGCCTTTTTCGGTTATCTCTTTAGATGCCGAAAAGGCCTTCGATAGGGTTAGATGGAGCTACCTCTGGGAGACCCTTGATGTCCTCAAATTCCCCTCTGATATACGTCTAGCTATCCAAGCCCTATATTCCAACCCTACAGCTACAGTTAGGGGAATGGGGTTCCATTCAACTCCATTCCCCATCCGTAACGGCACGAGGCAGGGCTGCCCTCTCTCCCCACTTCTGTTCGCCCTGGCAATAGAGCCACTGGCAGAAACAATACGCACTAACAAAGACTTGGTGGGTATTACACTCTCGGGCTCTAAGCATAGCATCGCCTTATTTGCTGACGACGTGACGGTATTCTCAGCAGACCCTCTTCATACCATCCCTAAACTCCTGGATATACTTGAGGCCTTTGGCTCTCTTTCCTTTTACAAACTTAACGTCCTTAAAACAGAAATTTACTGGTGGGGCTTCCCCCAAAAATACATCTCGGCCCTCCAGAGGCAATTCGACTTCAAATGGTCTAGTAAAAGTATCACACACCTTGGAGTTAAAATATCAAAGGACCCGAAACAGATGGTCAAAGATAACTTTTCACCCTTGCTGGCAGATCTGCGAGCGTTAAAGAATACCTGGGATCACAAGAGCATCTCTTGGATGGGCCGCATAGCCTCTCTCAAGATGTCATTCCTCCCACGGCTCACCTATCTATTTAGGTGCCTACCAATTAGAGTACCCTCCCACTTATTGTTGCAATTCCAAAGCGAATGCACCAAATTCATTTGGCAGAATAAAACCCAGAGAATAGCCCATAAAACACTCCAGTTCCCAGTTCACTTGGGGGGATTGGCCTCCCCATCCATAATAAAGTATTATGAGGGAGCCATGCTCACTCATATCTCCCAGTGGGGAGTTTCGCAATCTCAAGACAGGTGGAGGGATATCGAACAAGCTTCACTGCCCTTTGATATCTATCTAAAAGATTTAATCTGGACCCCGGTCCACAGTCGTAGAACCTTGAACATCCACAACCTTGTAATCGTAGAGTGTTTGGCGGTTTGGGATAAGATCCGGCATCGCAAGTTGATCGCGCCGCATCCCTCCCCAATTACCTCTATCCCTGGCCTTTTTACGGGCCTCCCAGATACACACCCCAACACATGGGCTAGAATGGGGGTGACACAAGTTTCGGATCTCTGGTCTGCGGCCAGTGGAGATGGCTATCTCAGGTTGTCTAGGGACAGCCTTGGTAAAGATGTCCCACCCTACCTCCACTTCGAGCTTACTAGGATTAAGAGTTTCCTATCTAGTTGGGGCTTTTCCCCCTCCACTTCTCGCCCACTTACTCCATGGGAATCTACTTGGAAGGGTGGGCGTAGACTCTACAAGCCTCTGTCGAGACATTACTGTCTGCTAGAGGGCACAGCGCCCCCGGACCTGGCCCCGCATTTGAACAAGTGGGACACTATCCTCCACACTAGAATCTCGGCTGGTGCCTGGCAAGGGTCTCTTACCCTGACCAAAAAATCTTTGCATTGTGTGACAATGTTTGAAACGCACTATAAAGTCATCTCTCAATGGTACCTGGTTCCAGTGCGATTAGCCAAGATGTTCCCGACGTCCTCCCCACAATGCTGGAGGGAATGTGGGGCCCAGGGGAGCATGCTCCACATCTGGTGGGACTGCCCCAGGTTGTCTCACTTGTGGAGTCTGTGTTTCCGCACTCTATCTGCTTTCAAGATACAACTGCCCAAAAGCCCTGCCACAGCACTTCTACATTTAAACTTACACGCCCTCCCCAAACACCAACAGATCTTCTGTGTTTACCTTCTAACTTCAGTCAAAACCTGTATTGCTAGATGCTGGAAGAAAACTTCCCCCCCTGGCTGGTCTGATATCCTTAGGTTTAAGTATGGCTTTTCAGCACAACAGGCTTAGGTGCTGCACGTCACCCAGGGACCACTGCCTAGGTCCCCAGTTCACAAATCAAAGAAAAAGCAGGCAGGTGACAGCAGATATAATATTCATTTATTAAGGAGGTAAAAAAGGCAACGTTTCGGGATTAGTCTCCCTTATTCATGCCATCATGGCATGAATAAGGGAGACTAATCCCGAAACGTTGCCTTTTTTACCTCCTTAATAAATGAATATTATATCTGCTGTCACCTGCCTGCTTTTTCTCTGATATCCTTAGGAACATGGCCTACTTACAGGCCATGGAAAGGGATATATTTTATAGTTTGGACAAAAGTGACCTGTTTGAGATGGTCTGGGCCGACTGGACGGAAACACACAACACCACATGGCTCCCCCAGGTCAGGGTATAGAAACGCACATATTTCCCGCCTCAGACAAATTCCGATAGGTACCTTCATTCCTCTCCCTCCCTCCCCACCCATAAGGATGAATCCCTCCCCTCTATCCCCCCCCCCTCCCTCCCCCCTTTGATAATTTCTCACGTAATGTACTGACTTCTATGTCGGATACTTCAATGATTCAGTTGTATCCTTTCTAATGGTTTTTTCCTTTTTGTTTGTTTGTATTTCATTCTAGTACTCTATGGTATGCTTTGTACTATAATGTGCAGGGGATCTGCGAATCCCCAGACAGTGTTATACTTGTTAAAACAAATAAAAACTTTTGAACAAAAAAAAAAATAACTGATGATCAGATTGATCATATTTTCCTCAAGATTATGTGAGTGGTTAACACATACCTTCAATATTCGTATGGGGGTAGCCCCAAAATAGGGGTATCTGTCGGTACTGGGACAGGGTCATCAGATCAGGCATAAATAACTGTGTATATAATAAGTGTTTCAGAGTGCACAGAGTATTAAAACATAAATGTACCAAGAACAATATTAAAAACAATGTTAAAAACAAATGTGTCAATCGTTACATAATCCTAACATTGGTTCTCAAACAATGAATTGAACCTATAATGTATGAACACAATCAGAGACTAAATAGAAGGGAGGAAAGAAAAAGGGGGGGAGGGGTAGGAAGAAGTTACCACTATTCCCTAAGCGAAAGTGGCTTGAAGGAATGGTCAACAGATAAATAATAGAATCATCTACTCTCATCAAGGCATGAATCATGAGGACTCTCGTCAAGAAACCGGACAGCTCCAGTTATCTAGAACAGTCATCCCAGGAACGCTTGCCAGCCCGAATGTACATTCGGGCCTCTTGGAGTCAAAGTCCCCAATTCGTGAATCCACCGGGCCTCTTTCTGGAGTAACCCTTCTCTGGGTTGGAGGGCGGCGGGACATGCCCCCCCCCCATTCTCATGTGCGGCCGGGTCCTAAAAAAACGATTTGCTGGAGTGGAAGAGGGTGCCATCGGTGGTCGTGAAGAGAAATCTTCCCCTGTGTTGTCCCAATGTTGTTGACTACCAGAACCTCTGGATCTAGTTGTAATTCCTGAAAAGGTAGGAGTTTCAGGATCCAAGGTGCTCTCAGGATCAGTGCTCTCGCCTGAGCTAGTGTCTACTGTGTTAATTGACTTTTTAGTGTGTCTCCTTTCTCTTCTTGGTCTAAATTGTTTCCTCTCCTCAGGTGCCAGCATCCAGCGGTAAACACTCTTATGTGTGTACTCCAACCCCACAGTTTGTAATTTACTATTCTTGAAGGAGATTAATTCCTGCTTGTATGCTTTAACCTGTTTAGCTAGTTTGTCCAACCAGTCACATGTGCTATCTGCCCTTAATTTTGTTAGTTGTTCCGTCTCGAAAGCCTGTATTTCAATGTTAACCTCCTGTAGCAGTCTTCCAGCCTCTCGGATCACTAACAACATTAAATCAAAAGAACACTTATTCAGAATTTTGCACCAATTAGTGCAAAATTCTGCACTTGATCTGCCAATTGTTGGAACATTTCTGATGCGAAAACCTCTGGGTAGCATTCTCTTTTTATGATATTCCGATAAGTAGGTGCCGTGGAGGTTAAGATCAATTTCCCTCTGCTTCAATTTAGCCCACGTATTATAAAGAGATTGATTGGATTCCTCCACCTGCTGCTCCTCAATTGATCCAAATCTGATGAGATCTGCATCTTCGTCTGTAAACATGAGCACATCCTCATATTTATCCTCCTGTGTACCACCAACACTGGTAACATTGTGGGTGGTAGTATTATCCTCTGTCTGTATGTGGTCGTCACTGGTCTCCATATTGTGTTACTGCAAGGTCAGGAAAGACACATATAATGAAGATATAGGGAAAGTTCTGTATAGGCTGAATCCGCTCCTTTGTAGGTGCACTATGCCAAGGGGTTAATGCAAAAAAAGTTCATAGGTACATGCACTCTCACCATCGCACTTCACCTGCCAGGGTGCTCTCAGGGGGTATGTAATAGCAAGCAAAAAAGGCACTCATTGGTCTTTAGACATCAAAAGTGAAAAAACTTTAATAAGTGACGTTTCGGGACCTCAAGCGTCCCTTCTTCTGACAAACAAAAATTGCAAGTGAACAACCTTATAAAGGCCTATACATCCCTCCCCCCCAACCCAGGCTCCAATCACAGGATAACGTGTGCAAAACTACAAGAACAAACCATTCATTATGTAGATAATTCTTCTATCACAAACATATTATATGACCATGTATAAACCAATAATAGTGTCAATAGTGAAAAGTGACAATCTCATTATGTGTAATGATGTAATTAAACGTGAAGAATTTGTGTAACAGCACTGATCATGCCCTTCAATTTCAGTCCCAAACCGCAATATGACCCCACTTAAAGTAAATGGAATCTTCCAAATAAGCTCCATTCATCACATAGGCAACACTTCACACCGCCCATCTCCTCTGTATGGTTAGAACGATGTGTTGCTATGGTCACCCTTATGGCTACCCCTTGTGATCACACCCCTTATGCAGCATCATAGAAGTCAGTCACGTCTGTAATCAGATCCTCTTTATCCACCAAACCACCAAAAGTCCTCTGGTGCCCAGACATCACAGGAGTGGATCGAACTATCAGTTTGTCTGTACATCCTAAAGATAATACATAAAAAGAAGTTACCACTATTCCTTAAGCGAAAGTGGCTTGAAGGAATGGTCAACAGATAAATAATAGAATCATGTACTCTCATCAAGGCATGAATCACGAGGACTCTCGTCAAGCAACCGGACAGCTCCAGTTATCTAGAACAGTCATCCCAGGAACGCTTGCCAGCCGAATGTACATTCAGGCCTCTTGGAGTCAAAGTCCCCAATTCGTGAATCCACCTGGCCTCTTTCTGGAGTAATATCTTTGTTCTATTTCCTCCTCGTCTTGGACTTGGCACATGATCAATTAAACGGAACCTTAGATCACTTACTGTGTGGCCCTTCTCAAGAAAATGCCGGGCCACCGGTTGATCAGATTTACCACTCTTCAAGGCTGATCTTATACTGGACCGGTGGTTCGCCATCCTCGTCCTGGCATCATCCGTAGTCTTACCAATGTAAAACATCCCACATGGGCAATTGAGAAGATATATAATGTAGGTGGTGGTACACATCAGAAAAAAATTGATCTTATACTCCTTTCTCCTTTTAGGATGCTGAAAAGTGTTCCCTGTGTGCATGCTGTTACAAGTGACACAACTTAGACATTTATAGCATCCCTCTGCTTCCTCAGCCATACTTGTTTGTCAGGCAGTGGCGAAACGTCCGTCTTCATAAGGGAATCCCTGAGGCTTCTGCCTCTGCGGTAAGCCAGACGTGGTGTACCCCATTGCGTGAATGGCAAAGTGCTATCTGATTCAATCAGTTTCCATTCATCTTTAATCGCTCTAGAAATCCGATACTGGTCAGGGGAATAAGTTGTTACAAAGGTCAGTTGTTCCTTACTGTCCCGTTCAGCTCTATTCGTTCCAATCTCTTCCTGAACCACCTGATCACACACTGTCTCAAGTTGTTTCCTGCTATACCCCCGTTGTACAAATCTTTCAGTCATCTCAACTAATTGGTTACGGCACTGCTCAGGGTCAGTATTGTTTCGTACTACCCTTTGATATTGAGCTTTAGGTATATTTCTGATGAGGGATGGTTGATGACAACTCTTGGCATGAAGAATAGTGTTTCTATCTGTGCTCTTCCTGAAGAGTGTAGTACCAAGTGAATCCAAGGTTTTAAAAACCCTCACATCTAAATAGTCCACTGTTTCAGTATTGGCCACATGTTGGAACCTGATAGTGCTATCAAGTGTGTTGAGTGTTTGAACCCATTACTCAACGGTCTTCATGTCATCCTGCCAAATCAAAGAAAGGTCATCTATATATCTACAATAGAATTTTATAGATGTGTTTTCATATACCTTCATTCGTGACGTTTCATACTCAGCCATAAATAAGTTCGCCAGCGATGAGGCCACATTGGACCCCATCGCCGTGCCTGCAATTTGGAGGAAGAATTTGTCATCAAAACGGAAGTAATTTCGTTCCAAGCAGATAGTGAGAAGCTCAATCAGAACATGCTCAGGTGGGCCAATGTATGGTATTTGCCTCAGGCCATTTGCCACAGCCGCAATACCAGCTGCATGGGGGATTACTAGACTAGAGATGTCCATGGTAACCAAAAGGTCAGTCTCTGTGATATTTTTCAAGCTGGTGATCAGTTGTATAAATGATGTTGAATCCTGTATATATGATCTCATTCTTTTGACAAGAGGTTGCCCAGGTAGCCCTCGGTTTACGCCGGGGTTAGGTTCCAGAAGGAATGGTTGTAAATTGAAACCCAGTTTATAATGTAAGTTAATGGGAAATGAGGGAGTTAGGTTCTAGACCCCTCTCAAAATTGTCATAAGTAACACCTAATACATTATTTTTAAAGCTTTGAAATGAAGACTTTAAATTCTAAACAGCATTTTAAACCTAATAAAATATTCACACAACACAGAATATATATTTAAACTAAGTTAAATGAACAAAAACATTTGCTAAACAGCATTATAAACTTAATAAAATAATCACACAACACAGACTTTACTTGCATTTTTCTGCAAACAGTTATTTCTATGCATTTCAATCTAGACTGATTTATAGACAGGAAGATCTTGTTCCTTTAAAAGCTGCTCGATAGCTCAGGTCTAGTTACACAAATTAATTTCAGCTTGCTTGGCTTGCATATCTTTGCTGCAACACAAGCGGACATAATTTTAAACTTTAGTTCACGGAGGCTAACACCTATTGAGCATAAGGTACTTAATAAAGGGTTGTCCTTTGTACCCAGTACCTCAATGACAGAATTAGACCTCAAATTGGACATTTACCGTCTCAATAGGACCATGAAAGTTAAAGAGTTTTTTCAAAACACTGAGACCCGGGGGCAATTATCCTCGGTTGATTTAAAATGTAAAAAAACATAATTTATGCTTACCTGATAAATTCCTTTCTTCTGTAGTGTGATCAGTCCACGGGTCATCATTACTTCTGGGATATTACTCCTCCCCAACAGGAAGTGCAAGAGGATTCACCCAGCAGAGCTGCATATAGCTCCTCCCCTCTACGTCACTCCCAGTCATTCGACCAAGGACCAACGAGAAAGGAGAAGCCAAGGGTGAAGTGGTGACTGGAGTATAAATTAAAAAATATTTACCTGCCTTAAAAACAGGGCGGGCCGTGGACTGATCACACTACAGAAGAAAGGAATTTATCAGGTAAGCATAAATTATGTTTTCTTCTGTTAAGTGTGATCAGTCCACGGGTCATCATTACTTCTGGGATACCAATACCAAAGCAAAAGTACACGGATGACGGGAGGGATAGGCAGGCTCTTTATACAGAAGGAACCACTGCCTGAAGAACCTTTCTCCCAAAAATAGCCTCAGATGAAGCAAAAGTGTCAAATTTGTAAAATTTGGAAAAAGTATGAAGCGAAGACCAAGTTGCAGCCTTGCAAATCTGTTCAACAGAGGCCTCATTCTTGAAGGCCCAAGTGGAGGCCACAGCTCTAGTAGAATGAGCTGTAATTCTTTCAGGAGGCTGCTGTCCAGCAGTCTCATAAGCTAAACGAATTATGCTACGAAGCCAAAAAGAAAGAGAGGTAGCAGAAGCTTTTTGACCTCTCCTCTGACCAGAGTAAACGACAAACAGAGAAGACGTTTGTCGAAATTCCTTAGTTGCCTGTAAGTAAAATTTTAGAGCACGGACTACATCCAGGTTGTGCAGTAGACGTTCCTTCTTCGAAGAAGGATTTGGGCACAAAGAAGGAACAACAATCTCTTGATTGATATTCCTGTTAGTAACTACCTTAGGTAAGAACCCAGGTTTAGTACGCAGAACTACCTTATCCGAATGAAAAATCAAATAAGGAGAATCACAATGTAAGGCTGATAATTCAGAGACTCTTCGAGCCGAGGAAATAGCCATTAAAAATAGAACTTTCCAAGATAACAACTTTATATCAATGGAATGAAGGGGTTCAAACGGAACGCCCTGTAAAACATTAAGAACAAGGTTTAAACTCCATGGTGGAGCAACAGTTTTAAACACAGGCTTAATCCTGGCCAAAGCCTGACAAAAAGCCTGGACGTCAGGAACTTCTGACAGACGTTTGTGTAACAGAATGGACAGAGCTGAGATCTGTCCCTTTAATGAACTAGCAGATAAGCCCTTTTCTAAACCTTCTTGTAGAAAAGACAATATCCTAGGAATCCTAACCTTACTCCAAGAGTAACCTTTGGATTCACACCAATATAGGTATTTACGCCATATCTTATGGTAAATCTTTCTGGTAACAGGTTTCCTAGCCTGTATTAAGGTATCAATAACTGACTCAGAAAACCCACGTCTTGATAAAATCAAGCGTTCAATTTCCAAGCAGTCAGCTTCAGAGAAGTTAGATTTTGATGTTTGAAAGGACCCTGAATCAGAAGGTCCTGTGTCAGAGGTAGAGACCAAGGTGGACAGGATGACATGTCCACCAGGTCTGCATACCAAGTCCTGCGTGGCCATGCAGGTGCTATTAGAATCACTGATGCTCTCTCCTGTTTGATTCTGGCAATCAATCGAGGAAGCATCGGGAAGGGTGGAAACACGTAAGCCATCCTGAAGTCCCAAGGTGCTGTCAGTGCATCTATCAGGACTGCTCCTGGATCCCTGGATCTGGACCCGTAACGAGGAAGCTTGGCGTTCTGTCGAGACGCCATGAGATCTATCTCTGGTTTGCCCCAACGTCGAAGTATTTGGGCAAAGACCTCCGGATGAAGTTCCCACTCCCCCGGATGAAAAGTCTGACGACTTAAGAAATCTGCTTCCCAGTTCTCCACTCCTGGGATGTGGATTGCTGACAGGTGGCAATAGTGAGACTCTGCCCAGCGAATTATCTTTGATACTTCCATCATAGCTAGGGAGCTTCTTGTCCCTCCCTGATGGTTGATGTAAGCTACGGTCGTGATGTTGTCCGACTGAAACCTGATGAACCCCCGAGTTGTCAACTGGGGCCAAGCCAGGAGAGCATTGAGAACTGCTCTCAATTCCAGAATGTTTATTGGCAGGAGACTCTTTTCCTGACTCCATTGTCCCTGAGCCTTCAGAGAATTCCAGACGGCACCCCAACCTAGAAGGCTGGCGTCTGTTGTTACAATTGTCCAGTCTGGTCTGCTGAATGGCATCCCCCTGGACAGATGTGGCCGAGAAAGCCACCATAGAAGAGAATTTCTGGTCTCTTGATCCAGATTCAGAGAAGGGGATAAGTCTGAGTAATCCCCATTCCACTGACTTAGCATGCACAGTTGCAGTGGTCTGAGGTGTAAGCGTGCAAAGGGTACTATGTCCATTGCCGCTACCATTAAGCCGATTACCTCCATGCATTGAGCCACTGACGGGTGTTGAATGGAATGAAGGGTGCGGCAAGCACTTTGAAGTCTTGTTAGCCTGTCCTCTGTCAGGTAAATCTTCATTTCTACAGAATCTATAAGAGTCCCCAGGAAGGGAACTCTTGTGAGTGGAACGAGTAAACTTTTCTTTTCGTTCACCTTCCATCCATGTGACCTTAGAAATGCCAGTACTAACTCTGTATGAAACTTGGCAGTTTGAAAGCTTGAAGCTTGTATCAGAATGTCGTCTAGGTATGGAGCTACCGAGATTCCCCGCGGTCTTAGTACCGCCAGAAGAGCACCCAGAACCTTTGTGAAGATTCTTGGAGCTGTAGCCAACCCGAATGGAAGAGCCACAAACTGGTAATGCCTGTCTAGGAAGGCAAACCTTAGGTACCGGTAATGATCTTTGTGAATCGGTATGTGAAGGTAAGCATCTTTTAAATCTACAGTGGTCATGTACTGACCCTCTTGGATCATAGGTAAAATTGTCCGAATAGTCTCCATCTTGAACGATGGAACTCTTAGGAATTTGTTTAGGATCTTTAAGTCCAGGATTGGTCTGAAAGTTCCCTCTTTTTTGGGAACCACAAACAGATTTGAGTAAAACCCCTGTCCCTGTTCCGACCGTGGAACTGGATGGATTACTCCCATTAACAAGAGCTCTTGTACGCAGCGTAGAAACGCCTCTTTCTTTGTCTGGATTGATGACAACCTTGACAGATGAAATCTCTCTCTTGGAGGAGAGTATTTGAAGTCCAGAAGGTATCCCTGAGATATTATCTCTAGTGCCCAGGGATCCTGGACATCTCTTGCCCAAGCCTGGGCAAAGAGAGAAAGTCTGCCCCCCCACTAGATCCGATCCCGGATCGGGGGCCCTCAATTCATGCTGTTTTAGGGGCAGCAGCCGGTTTCCTGGCCTGCTTGCCCTTGTTCCAGGACTGGTTAGGTTTCCAGCCTTGTCTGTAGCGAGCAACAGCTCCTTCCTGTTTTGGTGCAGAGGAAGTTGATGCTGCTCCTGCTTTGAAATTCTGAAAGGAACGAAAATTAGACTGTCTAGCCTTAACTTTGGCTTTGTCCTGAGGCAGGGCATGGCCTTTACCTCCTGTAATGTCAGCGATAATCTCTTTCAACCCGGGCCCGAATAAGGTCTGCCCTTTGAAAGGTATATTAAGCAATTTAGACTTAGAAGTAACATCAGCTGACCAGGATTTTAGCCACAGCGCCCTGCGTGCCTGAATGGCGAATCCTGAATTCTTCGCCGTAAGTTTAGTTAAATGTACTACGGCCTCCGAAATGAATGAATTAGCTAGTTTAAGGACTCTAAGCCTGTCCGTAATGTCGTCCAGAGTAGCTGAACTAATGTTCTCTTCCAGAGACTCAATCCAGAATGCCGCTGCAGCCGTGATCGGCGCAATGCATGCAAGGGGTTGCAATATAAAACCTTGTTGAACAAACATTTTCTTAAGGTAACCCTCTAATTTTTTATCCATTGGATCTGAAAAAGCACAGCTATCCTCCACCGGGATAGTGGTACGCTTAGCTAAAGTAGAACTGCTCCCTCCACCTTAGGGACCGTTTGCCATAAGTCCCGTGTGGTGGCGTCTATTGGAAACATTTTTCTAAATATCGGAGGGGGTGAGAACGGCACACCGGGTCTATCCCACTCCTTAGTAACAATTTCAGTAAGTCTCTTAGGTATAGGAAAAACCTCAGTACTCGCCGGTACCGCAAAATATTTATCCAACCTACACATTTTCTCTGGTATTGCAACTGTGTTACAATCATTCAGAGCCGCTAACACCTCCCCTAGTAATACACGGAGGTTTTCCAGCTTAAATTTAAAATTTGAAATATCTGAATCCAGTCTGTTTGGATCAGAACCGTCACCCACAGAATGAAGTTCTCCGTCCTCATGTTCTGCCACCTGTGACGCAGTGTCTGACATGGCCCTAATATTATCAGCGCACTCTGTTCTCACCCCAGAGTGATCACGCTTACCTCTTAGTTCTGGTAATTTAGCCAAAACTTCAGTCATAACAGTAGCCATATCTTGTAATGTGATTTGTAATGGCCGCCCAGATGTACTCGGCGCTACAATATCACGCACCTCCCGAGCGGGAGATGCAGGTACTGACACGTGAGGCGAGTTAGTCGGCATAACTCTCCCCTCGTTGTTTGGTGAAATTTGTTCAATTTGTACAGATTGACTTTTATTTAAAGTAGCATCAATACAGTTAGTACATAAATTTCTATTGGGCTCCACTTTGGCATTGCAACAAATGACACAGGTATCATCCTCTGAATCAGACATGTTTAACACACTAGCAAATAAACTTGCAACTTGGAATACAATTCAATTAGAATATTATTAAAAACGTACTGTGCCTTTAAGAAGCACAGAAGATCTATGACAGTTGAAAATTAATAAATTGAAACAGTTATAGCCTCAATCCTTGTAAACAACACAACTTTAGCAAAGGTTTAATCCCATTAGCAAAGATAACTAATTCTGAAAGCAGGAAAAAAATTACAGAATAAACGTTTTTTATCTCAGTTAACTATAATTCTCACAGCTCTGCTGAGAGAAATTACCTCCCTCAAAATAAGTTTTGAAGACCCCTGAGTTCTGTAGAGATGAACCAGATCATGCAGGAAATACAATGAGCTGCTGACTGAAATATCTGATGCGTAGCAAAAGCGCCAAAAAAACGGCCCCTCCCCCTCACACACAGCAGTGAGAGAGAACAGAAACTGTCAGAAAAAAGATTAAGCAACTGCCAAGTGGAAAAATAGTGCCCAAACATTTATTCACTCAGTACCTCAGCAAATGAAAACGATTTTACATTCCAGCAAAAACGTTAAACATAATTTCTAGTTATTAAACAGCTTTATGTACTTCTTACAGTGTAATTCTAGTGAAGTACCATTCCCCAGAATACTGAAGTGTAAAGTATACATACATGACATTATATCGGTATGGCAGGATTTTCTCATCAATTCCATTGTCAGAAAATAAAAGCTGCTACATACCTCTATGCAGATTCATCTGCCCGCTGTCCCCTGATCTGAAGTTTACCTCTCCTCAGATGGCCGAGAAACAGCAATATGATATTAACTACTCCGGCTAAAATCATAGCAAAACTCTGGTAGATTCTTCTTCAAACTCTGCCAGAGAGGTAATAACACACTCCGGTGCTATTTTAAAATAACAAACTCTTGATTGAAGATATAAAACTAAGTATAATCACCATAGTCCTCTCACACATCCTATCTAGTCGTTGGGTGCAAGAGAATGACTGGGAGTGACGTAGAGGGGAGGAGCTATATGCAGCTCTGCTGGGTGAATCCTCTTGCACTTCCTGTTGGGGAGGAGTAATATCCCAGAAGTAATGATGACCCGTGGACTGATCACACTTAACAGAAGAAAACAAGTAATTTTGACCCGATTAATTGCACCCTTAGTACAAAGACATACATCAAACTAGTAACACTAGACCTGGAATCAGAGAGAAAGCACAGAATTTGGAAGAGTAACCTTACAAAAAGTGAACATGAAGCCATACAGACTCTTCAGAATGACTCCTCTATAGTCATCAGGCCAGCCGATAAAGGCAGGGCTATAGTCGTATTAGACTATTCTGATTATAGAGAAGATATTCTTGAACAACTGGCTGATCAGAACACATATAAACTCTTACCCAATGATCCTACCTACACATTTAAAAATGAAGTAGATAAATGTATCTAGTTTGGGGTCGAACAGGGATTTATTTCAGAGCAGATTCAGGATTTTTGTACGATGACACATCCTAGGATTCCAATATTATATACTATCCCGAAGATACATAAAACACTCAATAAACCTCCTGTATGCCCGATAGTGTCAGCAGTTCAATCTTTGCTTCAACCTATTGCGCAATACATAGATGTTCTTCTCCAACCAGTGATCAGGGGTATCTGCTCTTTTGTATTGGATACTAATGATCTCATCAGGCGTCTGAAAACTGTTGACATCCAAGAAGGGGACATTTTGGTCACCTTGGTTGTCAACAGTTTGTACACAATTATTCCACACTCTGTTGGCCAAGCGGCGGTAAGGGAGCATCTCATACAAGATGAATCATATAGTGGTCCTCCTATTGAATTTCTACTGATGCTGTTAGACTTGTGCCTTCGGAAGAACTATTTCCGATTTGAACATTTTTTTTATCTTCAAATTGCTGGCACCGCAATGAGCTCTTGTATGGCCCCTGCGTATGCTAATATCTTTGTCACATTTTGAGAAACATCACTTATGGGGCAAATGTGACGAGTCTATTACCTTCTATAGAAGGTATATAAACAACGTTTTTCTGATTTGGCGTGGGGGGCAACAAGAGCTCCAAGAATGGTTTCATACCATCAATAGCACAGACACAACGGTTACATTTAAGCTAACACATAACAGCAGGGAGATACATTTTCTTGACTTAAACATCTTTATTGATGGCAACAAAATAGGCACAACATTGTACAGCAAGCTCACTGATAGAAATTCACTACTAAGGGCAGAGAGTTGCCATCCACCGGCACTGAAGGGAATTGTGAGATCACAAATGATCAGAACAAAACAGAACAATTCTAACAGGGTGGTAGGGATCTCCCAGCTGTCCAGAGTAAGAGACAAATTCCTGCAGAGGGGCTATAAACCTCAGGTGGTCCAAAACATCTTAGAGAAGGTATCAACACTGTCTCAAGAGGAATTGATTATAGAAAAGCCACGGAAAACCACTGGGGCAAATTGATTATGGCTACTACATTTGCACCCACTACAACTAATGCAGGACACATACTGAGGACCCATTGGCCGATTGTTGCGTCTGATTCAAAACTGCAGTTTACCAAGAACCTAGCACCAATGATTGGATATCGTAGAGGCACTAACCTAAGGGACATGCTTGTTAGAACAGACCCAAAATCCAGCTACCAGAAACATAGCCAAGTAAACATCAAAGGCTCATATCGCTGCCTGGGCTGCACTACATGCAATGGACTGATTAATACAATGACCTTTCACCATCCTCATTCTAACAAAAATTATACTATCCGCCACTCACTGACATGCACCACCACGCATGTAGTGTACTTATTACTCTGCCCATGTTCAAGTGCTTATGTTGGGAAAACGAGTGGGACACTCAGAGAGCGTATGGCAAACCACAGGAGAGCCATCCGTGTGGCTTTGGAAAAAGGCGACTCAGATCAGCTGGTGGTGAGGCACTGTGCCAAGATGCGCCATGCGGTGTCTTCAATAAGATACATCTTGATAGATCATGTACCGATACCAGACAGAGGTGGCGACAAAAATAAGTTGTTGCTGTTGCGTGAAGCCCAATGGATATACAGACTTGGCGCAATACATCTTGGTGGACTTAATTCGGCACCGGACCATAAACTCCTTATCTAGAGCATGCGGGTGAGATACCTACTTGGGGTGCTAGCCCGTGGTGATGTGACTTACCGGGGGGTTCAGTCTGGAGGTTTCACAGTGTGGGGCTCAGGACAGTTCCTTGTCCCGGTGGCCCATATCCTCTGGGACAGTTGATGCCCCGGCGGTTGTGGGCTAGTCTACGCCACTTGGGAGGTCACTCAACCAGCCACCCTTTCGAGCATCTAGGGAGCATTAAGAAGGTCCATAGACTCGTATATGTATAGGTATTCTGTATATCATACACCTTGGGTATCTCCTTTATGTCATAACATTCATCTGATGTTCTACGTAAATGTAGGGTTGTTGAGGTCCATATACTATCTTTGGTCTCACAGAATTTAAATTGATCTGAGGTCCATATGCATTCAAGGGTGCAAGCACCACTAAACACTGATAGTATTTGATCATATCATTAAAAATATGTATAGTTTCTTCACTATTACTAAACTGTTTACCTACTAAGTAGGACAGGAGGCACTAAAATGACAATGATCCTTTATGTATTTGAAGATTTGAGCTATTAGTTATACTGGCTCCTTATTTTTCCATGCAGGATATTTGTTTTATACCTACAGTACATTGGATAATGAAGTCCATAAGTGATATATTTTAGTTATATTTTAGTTATCGTTTTGTGTACATAGTGTTTAAAGTATTGTTTTTAACAACCCCAGTGATGGGATGGTAATTAAGTATACTAACAAGGGGTAGTTACCAGTATATTGTGGGTTCCACTTTTTAGGTATATGATAATCCTCCACAATATGATGTATTGTGAATATTTGTGGTAAAAGATTATCCTCTTAGAAATTTGACAGGCATAATGTAAGTTAACGTATATGCCACTTTGTTTACGTTTCCATGGTTACCACTTGTAACGTCCTAATATACCATCCCTGTACATATAAGTCATGATAATACATAGTGAAGAAGCACAGCTGTGTGTGTATATACACTTATGACACGTTTAGTCTATAATGTATGTTTGATCATTTATAAATTATTTTTCATATACTGACAATGCACTTTGAAACCGGATGTTGAAGATTGTTGGCATGGCAAATAGGATTAGTTTTTTTAGAATAATTAAATAGGCTACTAGGGTTACCAGTATAAGTATCACTAAAGGTTCACTATGATATGCTATTAAAGCTAATACTCACTATGTTTGATAACACATATCTATGTACATTTAGATAAAGCCGGAAGAACTCAGTGATACCGGAAGTGACGTAACTGTCCTTCCGGCAACACGAAACAGTGGAACGCAGGCGTGCGTTCCAGCAATTCTGTTTGGCGCCACTTTGAGAATACACAGGTTGGAGTGTGTTGTGTGATTGTAACACAATTTGTTTGCTTATATATTCTTTAATGTTTTCACTTGATGTTATGCTGATGAAGGGTAGTATATACCCAAAAACGTTACAATAAAAATAGCCTTTGTTATTCTAACTTTGAAAGTCCTGAGAGTGAATTTGTTTGTGCGAATATTTCCTGATATTTTTGCACCCAGGCAGCTGACACTGGTGGGCTGAGCTGTTGAAAGGAATATATATATATATATATATATATATATATATATATATATATATATATATATATATATATATAAAATCCAAAATGGCCACAGTATAATTACAATGCCCCTCTGTTACTAACCAATAAGGAACATTTCCAGACACACCTCACTAACTACCAATGAAATCCTTTGGCACACCACCAAACCGTGCCCCTAATACGCTATAGGCTAGTTTAGCCTTTAAATATACAAACAACAACACAGCTGCTATAGTCTTGATAAAGGCCTCGTTTGAAGGCTGAAATGCGTAGACCGGTCCCTGACATACCAGCCCGAGTTTGTTTTGAAAGGTGAGCACAATTCCATATTTGCTCAAGTTAGTTGTATTGTTTGCTATAGTTCTTTTTCCTTTCCCTTCACAAGTTTTTTTCTCATTGGTAACTTTTTTTTACATAATCAAACTGATCCGGACAAGGGATACTCACACACTCCCCTCCTTTCATCCTTTTCGGATAACCTCGGTCCTTCACCTAACCAAGGACGCCACAGTGAGATTTCACCTCTATATCCAGGACACTCTTTTTTTGGACTTTATTTGGACACTTTTTTTTATTTTTTCCTTTTTTCAGTTTACCTATGGACATTTATATATGTGCACTTGTGTTTCATTGTACCATCTCTATATGTAAGTAGCGGATAAGCCAATCCACTATATCCGGTATCCTTGTGTCATATATATAAGGATTTAGCTCAATTTATTGTTTTTATTGTTTTTATGTACTATACTGATATTGCGCTATAATTTTAACTAAATTGTATAAATATAATCCACACTAGTACTTCTATAGTAAATCTATTTTAACTAAGCTGTATAAAACTTTTTGCCCTAACTTGCTACTATTGCATTTTGTCAATATGTTTTGTTTTACATCTTTTTCATAAATATATATAATTTTAATACCACAATTGTGTCTAGTTTTGTGTGGCATAGAGCTATAAGGTAGCCATTGTACACCCCAGGTGTTGATATTTAGTATTAAAAGGGACACTAAACACAATTTTTCTTCTACAAGATATGACGAGTCCACGGATTTCATCCTTACTTGTGGGATGTATCCTCCTGCTAACAGGAAGTGGCAAAGAGCACCACAGCAGAGCTGTATATATAGCTCCTCCCTTCCCTCCACCCCCAGTCATTCTCTTTGCCTGTGTTAGTAATAGGAAGAGGTAAAGTGAGGTGTTAGTTTTAGATTCTTCAATCAAGAAATTTTTTATTTTAAAATGGTACCGGTGAGTACTATTTTCCTCAGGGACAAATCATCAGTCTGGATTCCCAAGAGGAATGAAGAGATCTTTTTTCTGCCCTGAGGATGATGATCTTAGCAGACGTTACTAAGATCCATTCTGGTTCCCACAGAGCTTCTGAAGGTAGTGCAAGAAAAATTTTCAGTGTGGTGAACGGTGTCATGCTACAAGCAGCATTGAGGTATGTTCAGTCTTTTATTTCTGAGGAGACTTGTTATATCAGAACTGGCTGACATTATTCCCTGCAAGGGAAGGGGTAAGCAGTAGACCTATATGGATTATGGTATTACTGAAATTACTGTTTTATACATATTGATTACTACGGTTAGGTAACTCAATAGGGGCTTGACACTGGGAGAGGCAGCTGTGACACTTTCTATATTTAATATTTGGCATAATGATATGTGTGTGTGAAGGCATTAGGGGACCACATGGCTTATTAAAACCGCTTCCCATGCGGTTATGGAGACAGTTAATGCGATGCCCATGGTGGGCGGGGCCTATTTCGCACGCTCAGGCGCGCAGTTTTCTCCTCACTAGAAGGCAGCAGGCACTAGCTCCGGTGGGGCCTAAAAGTTGAATTCAGTCACCGGATCGTTATTGAATCAATCTTGAATACCCTGGGGGCAGGTAGGCGCCACAGCAGAGCTGTGGCGAGGTGCAGGGGCTGTTATCGTTTTTTAAAGTTTAGTTACAAATAAAAAGACTCTTTAAAAGGTGATTTAGCTTTGTTCTCAAATTGTGCAATAATTTTTGGCTAATTTGAACTGTTTAGTATAATTTTTAGTGCTAAAAAAAATCGTTTTTAGTGCAGTACAGAAAAATTGTTGCACTTTTATTATTTAAAGGCGCAGTACTTTTTTTTTTCTGAAAAGTCTTTGAATCAATAAATAAGGTTAAAAACGACTATTGTGGCTATTGCTAGTCTGTTTAACATGTCTGAACGTGGGGAAACTCCTTGATCTATGTGTTTAGAGGCCACTGTGGAACCCCCTCTTGTACTGAAAGGGCCTTACAATGTAAAAAGCTTATTTTATGTAAAGAAAGTGTGCCTACGGATGATTCTCAGCCTGAGGAGAATCAGGCTATGCCGCCATATTCTCCCCAAATGTCACAACCTTTAACGCCCACCCAAGCAATATTTTGATTCAGGCGTCGACTTATCTAACAAAGTCTCATACAGACACAGTGTTGTCTTTTCTGAGAACTCACGGATGGAAGGTGAATCTAGAAAAGAGTTCGCTAATTCCACAGACAAAGGTTCCCTTCTGATAGATTCTATAGCCATGAAGATTTTTCTGATGGAGGTCAGAAAGTCAAAAATTCTAAATACATGCCGAGCCCTTCAGTCCAATCCTCGGCCATCAGTGGCTCAGTGTATGGAGGTAATTGGATTGATGGTGGCGGCAATGGACATCATTCCATTTGCTCGGTTTCATCTCAGACCACTGCAACTGTGCATGCTCGGGCAGTGGAATGGGGACTATGCAAATTTATCTCCTCCGATAAATCTGGACCAAGAGACCAGAAACTCTCTTCTTTGGTGGTTGTCGCCGGATCATCTGTCCAAAGGGACGTGTTTCCGCAGACCTTCGTGGGTGATAGTGACAGCGGACGCCAGTCTACTAGGCTGGGGTGCAGTCTGGAATTCCCTGAAGGCTCAGAGTGTATGGACTCAGGTGGAGTCTCTACTTCCAATCAATATTCTGGAATTGAGAGCAATATTCAATGCGCTTCAGGCGTGGCCTCAGTTGACTTTGGCCAAATTCATCAGATTCCAGTCAGACAACATCACGACTGTGGCTTACATCAATCATCAGGGAGCAACGAGGAGTTCCTTAGTGATGACAGAAGTATCCAAGATAATTCGATGGGCGGAGTCCATCTGTCAGCAATCTACATACCAGGAGTGGACAACTGGGAAGCGGACTTTTTAAGCCGACAGGCTTTTCATCCGGGGGAGTGTGTACTCCATCCGGAGGTATTTGCCTCACTGATTCTCCGATGGGGCAGACCGGAATTGGATCTGATGGCGTCTCGACAGAATGCCAAGCTCCCAAGATACGGATCCAGGTCGAAGCATCCTCAGGCCGAACTGATAGATGCCTTGGCAGTGCCTTGGTTGTTCAACCTAGCTTATGTGTTTCCACCCTTTCCTCTCCTTCCCCGGGTGATTGCTCGGATCAAACAGGAGAGAGCTTCAGTAATTTTAATCGCGCCTGCGTGGCCACGCAGGACCTGGTATGCAGATCTAGTGGACATGTCCTCTCTGCCTCCATGGAAAACTTCCAGTGAGACTGGACCTTCTCATTCAAGGTCCTTTCCAACATCCAAATCTAGTTTCTCTGCAGCTGACTGCTTGAAGATTGAACGCTTGATTTTATCTAAGTGGGGTTTCTCTGATTCGGTCATCGATACTTTGATTCAGGCACGTAAGCCTGTCACCAGAAAGATCTATCATAAGATATGGCGTAAACATCTTTTTTGGTGTGAATCCAAGGGCTACTCATGGAGTAAAGTTCGGATTCCCAGGATTGGAGAAAGGTTTATCAGTGAGTTCCTTAAAGGGACAAATTTCTGCTTTGTCAATTTTGCTACACAAGCGTTTGGCAGATGTTCCAGACGTTCAGTCTTTTTGTCAGGCTCTAACCAGAATTAATCCTGTATTTAGACCAATTGCTCCACCCTGGAGTTTGAATTTAGTTCTTAATGTTCTTCAAGGGGTTCCGTTTGAACCCATGCATTCCATAGATATTAAGTTGTTATCTTGGAAAGTTTTGTTTTTGGTTGCTATTTCTTCTGCTCGTAGAGTTTCTGAGCTTTCAGCATTACAATGTGATTCGCCTTATCTTATCTTCCATTCTGATAAGGTGGTTTTACGTACGAAACCTGGTTTCCTTCCTAAGGTTGTTTCTAATAAGAATATTAATCAGGAAATCGTTGTTCCTTCATTATGTCCTAACCCTTCTTCTAAGAAGGAGCGTATGTTGCATAACCTGGACGTGGTCCGTGCCCTGAAGTTTTACTTGCAGGCGACTAAGTATTTCCGTCAATCATCTTCATTATTCATTGTTTTTTTCTGGAAAGCGTAGGGGTCAGAAAGCTACGGCTACCTCCCTTTCTTTTTGGCTGAATGGTATCATCCATCTGGCATATGAGACTGCTGGACAGCAGCCTTCTGAAAGAATTACGGCTCACTCTACTAGGGCTGTGGCTTCCTCATGGGCATTTAAAAACGATGCTTCTGTTGAACAGATTTGCAAGGCTGCGACTTGGTCGTCTCTTCACACTTTTTCCAAATTTTCCAAATTTGATACTTTTGCTTCTTCTGAGGCTGGTTTTTCTTCAAGCAGTGGTGCCTTTCGTTTAGGTCCCTGTCTTGTCCCTCCCTTTTCATCCGTGTCCTGTAGCTTTTGTTTTGTATCCCACAAGTAAGGATGAAATCCGTGGACTCGTCATATCTTGTAGAAGAAAAGTAAATTTATGCTTACCTGATTAATTTAATTTCTTCTATGATATGACGAGTCCACGGCCCACCCTGTCATTTTTAAGACAGATTTAAATTATATTATTTATAAACTTCAGTCACCTCTGCATCTTTGGCTTTTCCTTTCTCTTCCTAACTTCGGTCGAATGACTGGAGGTGGAGGGAAGGGAGGAGCTATATATACAGCTCTGCTGTGGTGCTCTTTGCCACTTCCTGTTAGCAGGAGGATAAATTCCACAAGTAAGGATGAAATCCGTGGACTCGTCATATCGTAGAAGAAATTAATTTATCAGGTAAGCATAAATTTACTTTTTTATTTAGTGATTCAGATAGAGCATGCAATTTTAAGCAACTTTCTAATTTACACCTATTATCAATTTTTCTTCTTTCTCTTGCTATCTTTATTTAAAAAGCAGGAATGTGATGCATAGGAGCCGGCCCATTTTTGGTTGAGAACCTGGGTTATGTTTGCTTATTTGTGGGTACATGTAATCCTCCAATAAGCAAGCGATATCCATGGTGCTGAACCTAAAATGGGCTGGCTGCTAAGATTTACATTCCTGCTTTTAAAATAAAGATAGCAAGAGAACGAAGAAAAATTGATAAT
>NC_069500.1:826859488-826861988 GCF_027579735.1 Bombina bombina
GCCGGATGCCAAGTCCTGGCTCACTTCATATGGTATACCTCAAGTCGGTGCCTAAAGAAACCGGAACCCGGTCTGAGCTGCCTGAGACCTATCCAAATTCTTGGAAGAGGTTGTATATGTTTTTCTATATCCTTATTGCCGCAATTTGGGAAAAGCCAGATGTCAATTTCTAATACTCATGTTTCATAAGTGCTGACATAGGAGGATGCTTTTACCTCGAGTTTGTCAGCTGTTTCTCCAATAACAGTACTTTTCCAAGATGAACTCAGATGTTGCTTTTTTGTATCAGAAATTTCACTATAACTAACACAAGATTTGTGGAACTTTTGTTTCATTTGGGACATTTTGTTTCTACTTTGTTTTAATTCCTATGTTATGCCTTACATTTCTTTTGTATGTATGTTTACTTTAGCATTCGTCTGAGACAGTCATTCACGAATTCAGTACCCATGAGTTTAGATTTTGCTAAACGTTCCACTGCAGTGGCATATTAAGGTTTAGGTTAAACATGTGTAAATAAATGCGTTACACTTTAATTGGACCATGTGTGTATGAGCCTTTGTTTTGATACTTTGTTTCAGCTTGTCTCTACATATAAGATTGGAGAAGTTAATACTGAGTGCTGCAATCCCCTACTTTCAACACAGCATCTCATATAGCTCTGTGGTGTGCAAGATGTATTTACTTATATAAATATATTTGAACTTTATAAAATATTTGGGGTCTGCACCAGGACCTGGTTTATCTAGCACTATCCAGGTTTATATTTTATCAGGCAATTTACCCCATAGTTACAATATGGGAGCCTGACTGTAATTTTCTCTCCCTATTATCTCTAATTAATCTATTCATTAAATTTAAGGAATAAAGGAGAGGATTCTCAATATTCCGTTCTTTGGGATAGAGAAAATATTTAGTAAGTTTGTTGTTTAAATAAATACTCTTTAACTTTTCCTTGTCAAGCTGTAAACTTTGTTGATAAACGTTGAATGATGGCTTTTACCCTCTCAGACGAGGTCTGGGAAGCAGAGCTGAAAGAATCTCTTACAAACACTAACTTAGAAAGTAGTGATCTAGAAACGAATGTGTTCAATGCTTTTAAAAAATATAAAAATTGCATTGTAAAACAGGTAAAAGTAAGAGCAGAAAATTCAAGCCTAGCAAACTATGTGGAGAAAAAAATAGTCCCTAGAGGGTTAAGACTTTTCCTAGATCCGGGTTTCAATGCTAGGGAGGAAGAAGGAGGCCTAGAATTTTTAGATGAATGGAATGAGAAACTATCTTCATGTGCGCTTGGAATGATAGAGATGTTAATTAAAAGGAATGATAAAAGACTGGATAAAATAAAGGAAGATGTTGAGTCAGCTTTACAAATCGTAAATAGATTTGACCATGATCCGAACTTTGAAAAGCTTAATGAAGAAACTAAAATTCATATTTCTAGATTACAAGCAGAAATCAAAGTTAGGAAGTGCAGAAAATTGCATCGGGATCAGGAAGACTATCAAAACAAAAAAGTATATGTATATAAATTTGATAGAGGTTCCTATGATTCAGGGACAGATGTGTCAGATATAGAGAATGAAGATAGATCTTCAAAAAACGAGGGAGGCCCTGGATCACTAACTACAGGCCAGGGCAATCTAGGAAGAGAAGAGGGGGGAGGAAGAGGAGCAGAAAAAATAAAGAATATAACAACTGTAGAAAGGAGGTATCCCCAGCGAGAACAGAGAGGGAGAGGGGGAAATATGAGGCAGAGGCAAGGGAACAGAGGGAGGCCACGAAGGAGACCCTATCAGGGCTACTAATCCCTACTTCATCTAAAGATGAGTTACAGATTATTAATCTTTCCTCATTTAAATTAAAACTAACACATATTGAAGTTCTAAGAAAAGGTTTATCCTTTAGTCCGACTAACAAACTAAACAAGTTTGATTTCATTAAAGATTTACATCTCTTTGCAAGAAAACTAGTGTTACACCACATAATGTACCAATCGTCTGAAAATAAGAAAGACGAAGAGGCAGTCCTTGCCCTCACATCCCTCTTGGATGACAACGAATCCATAACTATTCCTGAAAATACAGGAATATTTAGATCCAATTTAAGGACAAAATCCACTTATATGCCCTCTATAGCACAGGTACCTGCTGTTTCCATGTTTGTCAAAGCAGTTGAAAAGGAAATTGAACAGCTAGCTGAGGATAGGATTCAGTCTGACAATTTAACTTCAAGCCAAAGAATGGCGTTAAAAGAACTAACTCAAGCAAAAGGGATAGTGTTTAAGCCAGCGGACAAGGGTGGTAATCTAGTTTTGATGGATGAAACTTTCTATCTTAATGAATCAAAAAGACAATTGTTGGACAGAACTCAGTATGAAAAACTACCAAAAAATCCCTTCACAAATATGAAATTGAGATTGTATCATATTTTACAGGGAGCAAAAATGGATGGTCTCATTTCCCTGGAGGAGTTTAAGTTTTTGAATCCGGTGTGTCCA
>NC_069500.1:826879488-826956988 GCF_027579735.1 Bombina bombina
ACATTTTCCAGTATGATAAATTATTCTGAAAGATCAGTTCGGTGTTATACTCAATACACCAAAACAAACTGAGATGAGAAGATACACAATGCCACTACACCCAACTTTGTCTCCCCATCCTACCCAATCTACTAGTCATCTAACCCTCTAAAACACAACAATAATATATTCAGTTTGATAAGTACTATTTAATAGACAAGTGTCAATCAAGTGCCTGCAAGTTGCAGGGTTAACCCTTTGGATGCCTAGGAGTGTTGCAGTTGTGTCTGGCAGCCAATGGATTGTTATTGTTTTCCAGTTTATCACCCCCCCCCTCTCCAGGGCCCAGATCTCACACTCCTTATGCACCACCTGCTCTGCCCACTCAGGGAACCATCTCTCTCACGCACGCTGCATCTCTCTCACGCACGCTGCATCTCTCTCAAGCACGCTGCATCTCTCTCACGCACGCTGCATATCTCTCACGCATGCTGCATCTCTCTCACGCACGCTGCATCTCTCTCAAGCACGCTGCATCTCTCTCACGCACGCTGCATATCTCTCACGCATGCTGCATCTCTCTCACGCACGCTGCATATCTCTCACGCACGCTGTATCTCTCACGCACGCTGCATCTCTCTCACGCACATGCTGCATCTTTCTCTCACACACACGTGCTGTATCTAGGATTTCCACCTGCCCCAGTATCACCGGGACAGACCCGGTCTGAGACTGTGTGTCCAGGAACTACCCTCAAATGCCCCGGCCCCAGAGCTACACTAGTAAACAAGCAGTTGAGGAGGGGTCACTCATCACGTGCTGCAGTCTGCAACATTTTCAACAAGCGTTGCTGAGAGCAGCTGAGCCTATCAGACTCACTGAATCAGCCGCCTCCCACAAACCTCCCAGTGGTGTCACTAAGGGGTTGCGGCAGCGGACTGCACCAGGCTGGCTCTGACACCACCAGGCAGACACTCGAGTAATCCTCCTACTGTGACTGTAGTAGTATAGCGGGCACTGAGAACCAATAAAGAGTGGATACCCGCCACCTGGGGAGTGCTCAGTGATGTCACGGGCATGCAGTGGTTATACCTGCATACAGCAGCCTCAGTGCGGCTGTCGCGGTACTGTGCCAAGTAGAATGTTATGAATGCTTTTCTCGTTCTAAAAAGATTGAAATATGTAGATGTAAACTCTCATCCATATGTATAGCATGTTTAAATGATTTTAAAGGGACAGTCAAGTCCAAAAAAACTTTCATGATTCAAATAGGGCATGTAATTTTAAACAATTTTCAAATTTACTTTTATCACCAATTTTGCTTTGTTCTCTTGGTATTCTTAGTTGAAAGCTAAACCTAGGAGGTTTATATGCTAATTTCTTAAACCTTGAAGACTGCCTCTAGTCTAAATGCATTTTGACAGTTTTTCACCACTAGAGGGCGTTCATGTGCTTCATATAGATAACATTGAGCTCATGCACGTTAAATTACCGAGGAGTGAGCACTAATTGGCTAAAATGCAAGTCTGTCAAAATAACTGAAATAAGGGGGCAGTTTGCAGAGGTTTAGATACAAGGTAATTACAGGTAAAATGTGTATTATTATAACTGTTGGTTATGCAAAACTGGGGAATGAATAATTAAGGGATTATTTATCTTTTAAAACAACAAAAATTCTGTTGTTGACTGTCTCTAAGTTTTAAATATAGTTTTTATAAATGCTGTGTTTTTACAAATTTATTTCTGACCTTTTGGTGGGTTGGTTAGACTCACAGTGTTTATGAGATGAGAAAGCTATTCCTTAGTAGTTTTATTAATGTATGCTCTGCAAATTTACATTTTTCTACACACTGCAGTTTCAATGTTGCTTTCATATAGGTGGCGTGAGTCCACGATTTGTTACACATGGGATATACATTCCTACCAGGAGGAGGCAACCATGTTGTAAACCTCTGTTCAGTCTTTCTAAGGCCCTCTGTAAAATTGGTCGCAGTAAGCTTTTTTTTTCTTCATAAATGGAGAGAGTCCACAGCTGCATTCATTACTTTTGGTAAATTAGAACCTGGCCACCAGGAGGACGCAAAGACACCCCAGCCAAAGGCTTAAATACTCCTCCCACTTCCCTCATCCCCCAGCCATTCTTTGCCTTTTGTCCCAGGAGGTTGGCAGAGAAGTGTCAGAAGTTTTTGATAGTCCCTTAAGGAGGGTAGTACTCTTCGGCATGGGACTGCAGTTTTAAGTAGTCCTGTCAGCCTCTCAGTGAGAGCATGGGTGAAAATTAGAGACCGGAGATGCAGGGAGAGTCTTTCTTTGAAACCATCCCGACTTATATTAACAGCTCCACAAGCAATCAGCGTTGACTAGTTTCGCTACCTGCTTTTTTCTCTCAAGTACATGGCAGAGGCGACGCTACTATCTGTCACACTTGAAGGGCCGTGTTCCTGTTCCACGGCGTAGATTCCAGTAAGATAGTTTCATTTTACTTTCATCATGGATGTATTGTATTTTCAACTGTTTATCCGACAAGGGCTACAACCTTTCAGGGATAACTTTAACATTTTGTATCTAGGAATCAAGAGTTATAATCTCCTGAGGGGGATTATTAAACAGGGGGGGTTAATCCTGTTTATGTGATTCTGTTTGTTACTGTGTAGTGTTGTTTCGGCTCATTGCTATTTCTTTTTAATGACACAAGGAGTCCACGGATCATCTTAATTACTAATTGGATATTCACCTCCTGGTCAGCAGGAGGAGGCAAAGAGCACCACAGCAGAGCTGTTAAATAGCTCCTCCCTTCCCTCCCACCCCAGTCATTCTCTTTGCCTATGTTAGTGATAGGAAGTGGTAAAGTGAGGTGTTAGAAAAAGATTCTTCAATCAAGAGTTTATTATTTTTAAAGTAGTGCAAGATTGTGCTGCTTTGTCCTGGGGCGTAGCCGTAGTCCATATCAGTCTCTTCAGTAGGGCATTGGTGGCTTTAGAGCAATGGGAACTTGTGGGACATAATTCTCACTGTGCCTCCCATATTTTTGCTGCCCTAACCCTGAAAACCTGAGGAATTTATAGTCAGGAATTTTTGTTTCTTCACAGGTCCATGTGGGGGATAGGACCCCTCATACCTGGTGAACTGCCTTTGCTGTCAGGCAGCCATATGAGGTAAGTGCTTGATTTTTTCCTGGGAACTTAGAGGAAAAGGAGCACTTTTTACTACACTTCATTACATACATAAAGGGCTTATGGTTGCAGGGCAAACGTAGCACTTTGGGACAAAAAGGCTCTCAGGGTCTGAGAGGACCAGGCAGTGTGTACAGGCACTGGGGCTGGGAGTTAAGCACTTGCATGGTTGTTTCACTGTTATGGCCTTATTTTAACTCTATATATAACGCTAGGGAGACTGTTATTCCGCTTGGCCACGCCCACTATAGGCGGATCTTCAGTATTGTATCTGGAGACAGTTGAGACCGGATACACAGCGGATAGTCCCTCTGCCTAGAAACGCATGTTTCTTTCATGTAATTAGAAAGAGTCCATGAGCTAGTGACGTATGGGATATACATTCCTACCAGGAGGGGCAAAGTTTCCCAAACCTCAAAATGCCTACAAATACACCCCTCACCACACCCACAAATCAGTTTTACAAACTTTGCCTCCTATGGAGGCGGTGAAATAAGTTTGTGCTAGATTCTACGTTGATATGCGCTCCGCAGCAGGTTGGAGCCCGGTTTTCCTCTCAGCGTGCAGTGAATGTCAGAGGGATGTGAGGAGAGTATTGCCTATTTGAATGCAATGATCTCCTTCTACGGGGTCTATTTCATAGGTTCTCTGTTATCGGTCGTAGAGATTCATCTCTTACCTCCCTTTTCAGATCGACGATATACTCTTATATATATATACCATTACCTCTGCTGATTTTCGTTTCAGTACTGGTTTGGCTTTCTACAACATGTAGATGAGTGTCCTGGGGTAAGTAAGTCTTATTTTCTGTGACACTCTAAGCTATGGTTGGGCACTTTTTTAATAAAGTTCTAAATATATGTATTCAAACATTTATATGCCTTGACTCAGGATGTTCAACATTCCTTATTTTCAGACAGTCAGTTTCATATTTGGGATAATGCATTTGAATCAACCATTTTTTCTTACCTTAAAAATTTGACTTTTCCCTGTGGGCTGTTAGGCTCGCGGGGGCTGAAAATGCTTCATTTTATTGCGTCATTCTTGGCGCAGACTTTTTTGGCGCAAAAAATATTCTGTTTCCGCCGTCATACGTGTCGCCGGAAGTTGCGTCATTTTTTGACGTTTTTTTGCGTCAAAAGTGTCGGCGTTCCGGATGTGGCGTCATTTTTGGCGCCAAAGGCATTTAGGCGCCAAATAATGTGGGCGTCTTATTTGGCGCTAAAAAAATATGGGCGTCACTTTTGTCTCCACATTATTTAAGTCTCATTATTTATTGCTTCTGGTTGCTAGAAGCTTGTTCACTGGCATTTTTTCCCATTCCTGAAACTGTCATTTAAGGAATTGGATCTATTTTGCTTTATATGTTGTTTTTTCTATTACATATTGCAAGATGTCCCACGTTGCAACTGAGTCAGAAGATACTTCAGGAAAATCGCTGCCTGGTGCTGGAGCTACCAAAGCTAAGTGTATCTGCTGTAAACTTTTGGTATCTGTTCCTCCAGCTGTTGTTTGTATTGAATGTCATGACAAACTTGTTAATGCAGATAAAATTTCCTTTAGTAAAGTTCCATTACCTGTTGCTGTTCCGTCAACATCTAATACTCAGAGTGTTCCTGATAACATAAGAGATTTTGTTTCTGAATCCATTAAGAAGGCTTTGTCTGTTATTCCTCCTTCTAGTAAACATAAAAAATCTTTTAAAACTTCTCATTGTTCAGATGAATTTTTAAATGAACATCATCATTCTGATTCTGATAATGGTTCTTCTGGTTCAGAGGATTCTGTCTCAGAGGTTGATGCTGATAAATCTTCATATTTATTTAAAATGGAATATATTCGTTCTTTACTTAAAGAAGTTCTAATTGCTTTAGAAATTGAGGATTCTGGTCCTCTTGATACTAAATCTAAACGTTTAGATAAGGTTTTTAAATCTCCTGTAGTTATTCCAGAAGTTTTTCCTGTTCCTAGTGCTATTTCTGAAGTAATTTCCAGGGAATGGAATAATTTGGGTAATTCATTCACTCCCTCTAAACGTTTTAAGCAATTATATCCTGTGCCATCTGACAGATTAGAGTTTTGGGACAAAATCCCTAAGGTTGATGGGGCTGTCTCTACTCTTGCTAAGCGTACTACGATTCCTACGGCAGATGGTACTTCCTTTAAGGATCCTTTAGATAGGAAAATTGAATCCTTTCTAAGAAAAGCCTATTTGTGTTCAGGTAATCTTCTTAGACCTGCTATATCTTTGGCGGATGTTGCTGCAGCTTCAACTTTTTGGTTGGAAGCTTTAGCACAACAAGTCACAGATCATAATTCTCATAGCATTATTATTCTTCTTCAACATGCTAATAATTTTATTTGTGATGCCATCTTTGATATCATTAGGGTTGATGTCAGGTATATGTCTCTAGCTATTTTAGCTAGAAGAGCTTTATGGCTTAAAACTTGGAATGCTGATATGTCTTCTAAGTCTACTCTGCTTTCCCTTTCTTTCCAGGGTAATAAATTATTTGGTTCTCAGTTGGATTCTATTATTTCAACTGTTACTGGAGGGAAAGGAACTTTTTTACCACAGGATAAAAAATCTAAAGGTAAATTCAGGTCTAATAATCGTTTTCGTTCCTTTCGTCACAACAAGGAACAGAAACCTGATCCTTCATCCTCAGGAGCGGTATCAGTTTGGAAACCATCTCCAGTCTGGAATCAATCCAAGCCTTCTAGAAAATCAAAGCCAGCTTCTAAGTCCACATGAAGGTGCGGCCCTCATTCCAGCTCAGCTGGTAGGGGGCAGATTACGTTTTTTCAAAGAAATTTGGATCAAATCTGTTCACAATCTTTGGATTCAGAACATTGTTTCAGAAGGGTACAGAATTGGCTTCAAAATAAGACCTCCTGCAAAGAGATTTTTTCTTTCCCGTGTCCCAGTAAATCCAGCGAAGGCTCAAGCATTTCTGAAATGTGTTTCAGATCTAGAGTTGGCTGGAGTAATTATGCCAGTTCCAGTTCTGGAACGGGGGCTGGGGTTTTATTCAAATCTCTTCATTGTACCAAAGGAGAATTCCTTCAGATCAGTTCTGGATCTAAAGATATTGAATCGTTATGTAAGGATACCAACATTCAAAATGGTAACTATAAGGACTATCCTGCCTTTTGTTCAGCAAGGGCATTATATGTCTACAATAGATTTACAGGATGCATATCTACATATTCCGATTCATCCAGATCACTTTCAGTTTCTGAGATTCTCTTTCCTAGACAAGCATTACCAGTTTGTGGCTCTACCGTTTGGTCTAGCAACAGCTCCAAGAATTTTTACAAAGGTTCTCGGTGCATTTCTGTCTGTAATCAGAGAACAGGGTATTGTGGTATTTCCTTATTTGGACGATATCTTGGTACTTGCTCAGTCTTTACATTTAGCAGAATCTCATACGAATCGACTTGTGTTGTTTCTTCAAGATCATGGTTGGAGGATCAATTTACTAAAAAGTTAATTGATTCCTCAGACAAGGGTAACCTTTTTGGGTTTCCAGATAGATTCAGCGTCCATGAATCTGTCTTTGACAGACAAGAGACGTCTAAAATTGATCTCAGCTTGTCGAAACCTTCAGTCACAATCATTCCCTTCGGTAGCCTTATGCATGGAAATTCTAGGTCTTAAGACTGCTGCATCGGACGCGATCCCCTTTGCTCGTTTTCACATGCGACCTCTTCAGCTCTGTATGCTGAACCAATGGTGCAGGGATTACACAAAGATATCTCAATTAATATCTTTGAAACCGATTGTACGACACTCTCTGACATGGTGGACAGATCACCATCGTTTAATTCAGGGGGCTTCTTTTGTTCTTCCGACCTGGACTGTAATTTCAACAGATTCAAGTCTTACAGGTTGGGGAGCTGTGTGGGGGTCTCTGACGGCACAAGGGGTTTGGGAATCTCAGGAGGTGAGATTACCAATCAATATTTTGGAACTCCGTGCAATTTTCAGAGCTCTTCAGTCTTGGCCTCTTCTGAAGAGAGAATCGTTCATTTGTTTTCAGACAGACAATGTCACAACTGTAGCATACATCAATCATCAAGGAGGGACTCACAGTCCTCTAGCTATGAAAGAAGTATCTCGAATTCTGGTTTGGGCGGAATCCAGCTCCTGTCTAGTTTCTGCGGTTCATATCCCAGGTATAGACAATTGGGAAGCGGATTATCTCAGTCGCCAAACGGTGCATCCGGGCGAATGGTCTCTTCACCCAGAGGTATTTCTTCAGATTGTTCAAATGTGGGGGCTTCCAGAAATAGATCTGATGGCCTCTCATCTAAACAAGAAACTTCCCAGGTATCTGTCCAGATCCAGGGATCCTCAAGCGGAAGCAGTGGATGCATTGTCCCTTCCTTGGAAGTATCATCCTGCCTATATCTTTCCGCCTCTAGTTCTTCTTCCAAGAGTGATCTCCAAAATTCTGAAGGAATGCTCGTTTGTTCTGCTGGTAGCTCCAGCATGGCCTCACAGGTTTTGGTATGCGGATCTTGTCCGGATGGCTTCTTGCCAACCGTGGACTCTTCCGTTAAGACCAGACCTTCTGTCTCAAGGTCCTTTTTTCCATCAGGATCTCAAATCCTTAAATTTAAAGGTATGGAGATTGAACGCTTGATTCTTAGTCAAAGAGGTTTCTCTGACTCTGTGATTAATACTATGTTACAGGCTCGTAAATCTGTATCTAGGAAGATATATTATCGAGTCTGGAAGATTTACATTTCTTGGTGTTTTTCTCATCATTTTTCTTGGCATTCTTTTAGAATTCCTAGAATTTTACAATTTCTTCAGGATGGTTTGGATAAAGGTTTGTCTGCAAGTTCCTTGAAAGGACAAATCTCTGCTCTTTCTGTTCTTTTTCACAGAAAGATTGCTAATCTTCCTGATATTCATTGTTTTGTACAAGCTTTGGTGCGTATAAAACCTGTTATTAAGTCAATTTCTCCTCCTTGGAGTTTGAATTTGGTTCTGGGGGCTCTTCAAGCTCCTCCGTTTGAACCTATGCATTCATTGGACATTAAATTACTTTCTTGGAAAGTTTTGTTCCTTTTGGCCATCTCTTCTGCCAGAAGAGTTTCTGAATTATCTGCTCTTTCTTGTGAGTCTCCTTTTTTGATTTTTCATCAGGATAAGGCGGTGTTGCGAACTTCTTTCGAATTTTTACCTAAGGTTGTGAATTCCAACAACATTAGTAGAGAGATTGTGGTTCCTTCATTATGTCCTACTCCTAAGAATTCTAAGGAGAAATCATTGCATTCTTTGGATGTGGTTAGAGCTTTGAAATATTATGTTGAAGCTACTAAGACTTTCCGAAAGACTTCTAGTCTATTTGTTAACTTTTCCGGTTCTAGGAAAGGTCAGAAGGCCTCTGCCATTTCTTTGGCATCTTGGTTGAAATCTTTAATTCATCATGCTTATGTCGAGTCGGGTAAAACTCCGCCTCAAAGGATTACAGCTCATTCTACTAGGTCAGTTTCTACTTCCTGGGCGTTTAGGAATGAAGCTTCGGTTGATCAGATTTGCAAAGCAGCAACTTGGTCCTCTTTGCATACTTTTACTAAATTCTACCATTTTGATGTGTTTTCTTCTTCTGAAGCAGTTTTTGGTAGAACAGTACTTCAGGCAGCTGTTTCAGTTTGAATCTTCTGCTTATGTTCATTTAAACTTTATTTTGGGTGTGGATTATTTTCAGCAGGAATTGGCTGTCTTTATTTTATCCCTCCCTCTCTAGTGACTCTTGCGTGGAAAGATCCACATCTTGGGTAGTCATTATCCCATACGTCACTAGCTCATGGACTCTTGCTAATTACATGAAAGAAAACATAATTTATGTAAGAACTTACCTGATAAATTCATTTCTTTCATATTAGCAAGAGTCCATGAGGCCCACCCCTTTTTTTGTGGTGGTTATGATTTTTTTGTATAAAGCACAATTATTTCCAATTCCTTATTTTTTATGCTTTCACACTTTTTTCTTATCACCCCACTTCTTGGCTATTCGTTAAACTGATTTGTGGGTGTGGTGAGGGGTGTATTTGTAGGCATTTTGAGGTTTGGGAAACTTTGCCCCTCCTGGTAGGAATGTATATCCCATACGTCACTAGCTCATGGACTCTTGCTAATATGAAAGAAATTAATTTATCAGGTAAGTTCTTACATAAATTATGTTTTTCTAACATAGAGCAGGCATTTCTAGGTTAGGAGGGTTGTTGATCTATTTCCCATATTGAGTCCGGATTGCTGGCCAGAAGGAGAGAGAGGCTCCGGTTCTTGCAGTCAGGTAGGCACCTCAGCAGAGCTGCTGAGGTGTAGGGGTGTCTTTTTTTTTATTGGTGTATGTATGTTTGAACACTTTTTCTCACACGCAGTAAAAAAGTTTCACTTTAAAATTTAACGAGACAGTAACGGTTTTTAAATTCTAACTTTTTTTTGTCAAAGTTAAAGTTTTTCTTGCATATTTATACTTTTGTGAATCAGTATGGACATAGGAGCCTTGCAAAGTGTTACTTGCTCCATGTGTTTGAATGCAAATGTGAAACCACCAATCCCTTTCTGTCCCTCATGTATTGAGAGGGCCTTAAGTTATAGGGAAAAGATTTTTCCTGAGCCAAACTTTTCAAAAGCGGATGCTTCCAAAGAGTCTAATGATGAGATTCAGGGTATGCAGCAGCTTTCTCCCCAAGCATCCCACATTTTATCGCCCGCTCAAGCAGTGTACTTCTGCTCTTGCCCCCGCTGGAGTTAACTTAAAAGACATAGCTGCTCTCATGTCTTCCACAATTTCTGATGCACTGTCTGCCGTCCCAATGCTGCAGGGCAAACGGAAGAGGAAAGCCAGACATGCAGTAAGTGAGGTTTCTGATGCAATTGTGACAATCTCGGACGTACCCTCCCAAGGTCCTGAAGAGGAGGGTAATGAGGTTCCATCTGAAGGCGAAATTTCAGACTCGGAAAGTTCATTGCCTCTGATGGACTCGGAGGTTGTAACTTTTAGGTTTAAACTAGAACACCTCCGCCTGTTGCTCAGGGAAGTTTTGGTTACTTTAGACGACTGTGACTCCACGGTTGTGGTTGCCCCTGCGAAGTCTAGTAAATTAGACAGATATTTCGAAGTTCCTTCTTACTCAGACGTATTTCCGGTTCCAAAGTGAGCTTCGGAGATCGTTACTAAGGAGTGGGAGAGAACAGGCATTCCCTTTTCTCCTTCCCCTATTTTTAAGATGTTTCCCATAGCTGACTCTTTCAAGGAGGATTGGCAAACAGTTCCTAAGGTGGAAGGAGCTGTTTCCACCTTAGCCAAGAGAACTACTATTCCCGGACGTGTCATCTAAGTCTAAGCTTTTAGCGATTCCTTTCAAGTGAAAGACCCTGTTTGGACCTGGCCTGTCAGAAATAATTTCTGATATCACGGGAGGTAAGGGTCATCTACTCCCTCAGGATAAGAGAAACAAACAAAAGGGACAACAGAGTAATTTTTGTTCCTTTCGAAATTTCAAGGGAAATTCTTCCTCTTCCTCCTCTAAGCAGGAACAATCTAAGCCTACTTGGAGACCCAACCAGTCTTGGAACAAGGGTAAACAATCCAAGAAGCCAGCTATTGAATCCAAAACAGCATGAAAGGCATGCCCCCGATCCGGGACGGATCTAGTAGGGGCAGACTTTCCTTCTTCGTTCAGGCTTGGGTTCGGGACGTTCAGGATCCCTGGGCGATAGAAGTAGTCTCTCAGGGATACAAATTGGAGTTCAAAAGTTTTCCTCCCAGAGGCAGGTTTCTACTTTCAAGATTATCTGCAGACCAGACAAAAGGAGAGGCGTTCTTACATTGTGTAAAAGACCTCTCCGCCTTGGGAGTGATTGTTCCCGTTCCAGTCCAGGAACAGGGTCAGGGTTTTCATTCCAATCTGTGGTTCCTAAAAAAGAGGGAATCTTAAGACCAATTTTAGACCTAAAGAGTCTAAACAAATTTCTCAGGATTCCTTCCTTCAAGATGAAAACTATTTGTTCCATTCTTCCCTTAATCCAGGAGGGTCAATTCATGACAACTGTGGATTTAAAGGACGCGTACCTACATGTCCCTATTCACAGGGATCATCAGAATTCCTAGACAAACACTTCCAGTTCATGGCTCTTCCTTTCAGCCTGGCCATGGCTCCCAGAATCTTCACAAAGGTTCTGGGGTCTCTGTTGGCGGTCTTTCGGTCACGGGGTATTGGGGTGGCGCCTTATCTGGACGATATTCTAGTCCAGGAGCCATCTTTTCAGCAAGCAAGATCCCACACCGACATAGTGTTATCTTTCCTGAGAGTTCACGGGTGGAAGGTAAATTTGGGAAAGAGTTCCCTAGTTCCAGACACAAGAGTCACTTTCTTGGGAACCATAATAGACTCCTTGTCCATGAAGATGTTTCTGACAGAAGTCAGGAAATCAAAGATTATCGATACTTGTCTAATCCTTCAGTCCACTCCACAGCCGTCAGTGGCTCAGAGTATGGAGTTAATTGGGCTGATGGTTGCGGCAATGGACATCATCCCATTTGCTTGTTTCCATCTCAGGACTCTGCAATTAAGCATGCTCAGGCAATGGAACGGAGATTATGCAGACTTATCTCCTCGAATAACTCTGGAGCAGGAAACAAGGGACTCTTTTCAATGGGAGGTGGTTGTCTCTGGATCATCTCTCCCAGGGAACCTGCTTTCGCAGACCGTCTTGGGTGAGTGTGACAACAGACGCCAGCCTTCTGGGGTGGGGAGCAATCTGGGGCTCTCTCAAGGCACAGGGAGTTTGAACTCAGTCAGAGGCTGCTCTTCCTATAAACATTCTAGAGCTGAGGGCAATATTCAATGCCCTTCTGGCCTGGCCCCAGTTAGCCTCACTCCAGTTTATCAGGTTTCAGTCGGACAACATAACTTCAGTTGCTTACATCAATCATCAAGGAGGAATGAGGAGTTCCTTAGCGATGACAGAGGTAACCAAAATAATCCAGTGGGCAGAAGCCCACTCTTGTTACCTGTCGGCGATCCACATCCCAGGGATGGACAATTGGGAGGCGGATTTTCTGAGCAGGCAGACTTTTCATCCGGGGAAGTGGGAACTCCATCCAGAATTGTTTTACAACCTGATTCTCAAGTAGGGTCAACCGGAATTGGATCTCATGGCATCTCGACAGAATGCCAAGCTCCAGAGATACGGGTCGAGGTCCAGGGACCCACAGGCGGAGCTGATAGATGCTCTGGCGGTCCCTTGGACATTCAGTCTAGTATACCTATTTCCTCAGGTTGCGCTCCTTCCTTGGGTAATTGCTCAAATCAAACAGGAGAGGGCTTCGGTGATCCCTCATAGCTCAGACTTGGCCTCGCAGGATTTGGTATGTGGATCTGGTGGAAATGGCATCTCTGCCACCGTGGAGACTCCCGTTGAGGATTTCTGATTTAGGTGCCCTTCCTTCATCCAAATCTTGTTTCTCTGAAGCTGACTGCTTGGAGATTGAACGCTTAATTTTATCCAAGCAGGGATTTTCTGATTCGGTCATAGAGACCATGATTCCGGCTCGTAAGCCTGTGACTAGAAGGATTTACCATAAGATTTGGCGTAAATATCTTTATTGGTGTGAATCCAAGGGCTACTCATGGAGTAGGGTTAGGATTCCTAGAATTTTGTCTTTTCTCCAAGAGGGTTTGGAGAAGGGTTTATCGATGAGTTACCTAAAAGGTCAAATTTAGGCTTTATCTATTTTGTTACACAATTGTCTGGCGAATATCCTAGATATTAAATCTTTTTGTCAGGCCTTGGTCAGGATCAGGCCTGTATTCAAACCAGTTACTCCTCCATGGAGTTTTAATTTAGTTCTCAAAGTTCTTCAAAGGGCACCATTTGAGCCTATGCATTCCTTAGATATTAAGTTGTTATCTTGGAAGGTTTTGTTTCTTGTGAATATTTCTTCGGCTCGTAGAGTGTCAGAGCTCTCAGCATTGCAGTATGAGTCTCCTTACCTTATTTTCCATTCAGATAAGGTAGTTTTACGTACTAAATTAGGATTTGTTCCTAAGGTCGTTTCTGATCGGAACATTAATCAGGAGATTGTTGTTCCTTCCTTGAGTCCTAATCCTGCTTCTCAGAAGGAACGACTTCTGCACAATTTGTATGTGGTCCATGCTCTAAAGTTTTACCTGCAGACGACTAAGGATTTTCGCCAGTCTTCTGCTTTGTTTGTGGTTTTCTCAGGAAAACCTAAGGGACAGAAAGCTAAGGCTACTTCTCTTTCTTTCTGGCTGAAGAGTATGATACGTTTCTCTGGAGGCTGCTGTCCAGCAGTCTCATATGCAAGAGTTACGGCTCATTCCACTAGGGCCGTGGCTTCCTCATGGGCATTCAAGAATAAAGCTTCTGTGGAACAGATTTGCAAGTCTGCAACTTGGCCCTCTCTTCACACTTTTTCAAAGTTCTATAAATTTGACACTTTTGCTTCGGCTGAGGCCACTTTTTGGAGAAAGGTTCTTCAAGCAGTGGTGTGCCTTCTGTTTAGGTTCCCTGTCTTGTCCCTCCCATATCATCTGTGTACTCTAGCTTGGGTATTGAATCCTATTAGTAATTAAGATGATCCGTGGACTCATTGTGTCATTAAAAAGAAAATACATTTTTTTGCTTACCTGATAAATGTATTTCTTTTTTGACACAATGAGTCCACGGCCCGCCCTGTTCTTGTAAGACAGGTTGTGGGTTATTCTAAACTTCAGACACCTCTGCTCCTTGGCTTTTCCTTAACTTCAGTCGAATGACTGGAGTGGGAGGGAAGGGAGGAGCTATTTAACAGCTCTGCTGTGGTGCTCTTTGCCTCCTCCTGCTGACCAGGAGGTGAATATCCCATTAGTAATTAAGATGATCCGTGGACTCATCGTGTCAAAAAATAAATAAATTTATCAGGTAAGCATAAATTTTCTTTTTCTTCATAAATGGAAAGAGTCCGCAGCTGCATTCATTACTTTTGGGAAATAAGAACCTGACCACCAGGAGGAGGCAAAGACACCCCAGCAAAAGGCTTAAATACTCCTCCCACTTCCCTCATTCTTTGCCTTTTGTCCCAGGAGGTTGGCAGGGAAGTGTCAGAAGTTTGTTTTCGTCTATTATGGAGGGTAGTACACTTCGACATGTAATCCTGTCAGTCTGTTAGTGAGGGCTTGGATGAAAGTTAGAGTCTGGAGAAGCAGGAAGAGTCTTTCTGCGAAACCATCCAGACTCATTTTAAACAATTCCACAAGCAATCGGCGTTGTCGAACTTCACTTTGCTGCCTGCTTTCTTCTCTCAAGTCCATGGCGGAGGCAAGGCTACTATTCGCCACACTTGAAGGGCCGTGTTCCTGTTCCACGGCGTAGTTTCTGGTAAGATTGTTTCATTTTACTTCTTCATGAATGTACTGTATCTCATTTGTTCCTGCAAACTCACATGAAAACAGGGTCTCAGTGGGACTCCTTTAGTATCTTGGAATCAAGGGTTAATATCTCCTGAGGGTGATTATTGAACAGTGGGATTTTTTATCATTTTTATGTGATTCAATCTGCAATTATGTGTAGTGTTTACTGGGCTTGTGGCTTTTGGAACATAACGGCCTTTTGAAGTGACGCAACCTTATGGTTCTTTTTGGACTCTGCGGTTCACCTTATGATCGGCGTGTCTACGGTTTGGTCTCCCATTTCCGCATTCCTGACTGTGTGGCGACGAAGAATTCTAGTCCGCTGGTGTCTGGTTCATAGGAGGTGGTGAGTGCCCCAGCCATTGTGGGTTTCAGGTGCCATTTAAATTGTTTTATACATAGTCCCTTTATGGAGGATGCTGATGTTGAGATTGTTCAACTTTCTGATTCTTCATCCTGTGAAGAATGCAAATTGGCCGCATTGACACAGGTCAGTGAGTTATGTTCTTTAGAACATCATAGAGCGCCTTGTTCCTTGGGCTCAGGGATTCAAGGGACTGCTGAGCCATCCGCCTTTGGGGGGCCCTGTCCTCAGGGAGGCGAGTTCCCTACCGCTCCCTACTACTACTACACATGCGGGTAACCCAGGATATGTTTCCCTCCACAGAGGGTGGATTGTTCCCCCCCCCCCCCCCTCCCGGAGGTTGTGGCACGTTTTCGCTTTTACATACTTTTGGCGCTTACGCGTCTACAAAGTCCAGATGTTTGTTTGCGATTGTGCTCGTGCCCGATTGCCCCAGGTCTCTCGGCCACTGGAGGGCATGTGTAGTTCCCTGCGGGTGTAACTGTTCCTGAGTGTTGTGCCTTTCGTTACAGACGGGCTTGCCTTTGTATCTTACTCAGATACAGTCTCCTCCTTCGAATGGCTCACCTCGCTAGACATGGGGGGATGAGGTAATCTCCTTTAAGTCTTGTTATCGAGATCCTTGCCAGTTTTTGTGAAAGAATAGGGTTTCCATTAGGCTGGTCCTGCGGATCTTTCTGTTTTTCTTGGGCGTTAACCCTCGGGTTGCCTGTTATTTTATTTTATCCGGTTAGGATGAATTTTAGTTTCCTTTTCATACTATGTTTCCTGCGGGAACTTAAAAATCTCTGGGATCGATACTCGCTGATGCTTCTATGGAAGTTGTTCGGGACACGTTAGTCCCATGTTTGTCTGTTTTTCTTCCTCCATCTCTGAGACGTGGTGCCTATTATACCTTGCTGGTCAGGTTAGGGTGCAGAGTGCTCTTAACATTATTTGTTTAACTAGTTTCAGCTAAGCATTCTCAAGAGGACTTGTGGGTCCGTGCGGCTCTCGGGATTGTTTCAGTCCTATTTAGCCGTCGCTCTGATGACTGGGTCAGTGAATTTTTCTGTGTCACTCTCTGTTTTCGATACCCTTGGAAACTAGAGTATTGCTTCCCTTGTGGTGGGAAGATTAGAGAGGGTTTAGCGCCTCTTCCGCCGGCGGGCGTTGTTGCTTTAGGAAATTGTCCTTTGTGGACTTGTTCCTTTTAGTGGTTCTCTTCTTCATTGAGAACTCTTGGATTGTCCGTTTTCTCTTTGGGATGGGTCACCTTTGGGGGACTGGATTCCCTTCAGGAGTGGTTGTTCCTTTTTGGGACTTTAGTCAGGGGGGTCCTTTTGGGCTCCAGTTAGGGGTCCATGCCCGGTGTTGGGAGTGCTCTGCATCTCTTTCTTGGGATAGAAGAGGTCCTAGTGGTTTTCCACTCATATGGTTCAGGTATTGCCATCCAGGTGGCATCCAAACCCATGTTTTACTGTCCTCTGACTTCGAATCTGAGGTGTTGTGAAGGCTTGATGTTGCTCTGTTCGGGTGACTTGTCCTCACTGTTCCCCTTGTGTCTGAAGCTCATGGCTAGCTGGACAGCTAGCTGAGCATCTAATGCTCTGTGACTACTCTGTAGGGTAGCAGACCGAGGGTTGCTAGTTCGATCTCCGGCAAGGTGTACTCAGCCTTTCCGCCTTTCAAGGTTTATAAAATGAGCAGCGCCTTGTGTCCCTTAGGGGGATTAGCTGCACTTTTCAAGCTCTATCATGTTAAAGGGACAGTCTACCATAGAATTGTTATTGTTTTAAAAGATAGATAATCCCTTTATTACCCATTCCCCAGTGTTGCATAACCAACACGGTTATATTAATATACTTTTTACCTCTGTGATTACCTTGTATCTAGGAACCTTCTTCCAGCCCCCTGATCACATGACTGTGACTGTTTATTATCTATTGTCTTAAATTTAGCATTGTTTTGTGCTAAATCTTAAATTATCCTGTGCCTGAACACAGTGTTATCTATATGGCCCACATGTACTTTCTGTCTCTTTGTGATGAAAAGAGATTTTAAAAGCATGTGATAAGAGGCAGCCCTCAAAGGCTTAGAAATTAGCATATGAGCCTACCTATGTTTAGTTTAAACTAAGAATACCAAGAGAAAAAAGCAAATTTGATAATAAAAGTAAATTGGAAAGTTGATTAAAATTAAAAGTCCTATCTGAATAATGAAAGTTTAATTTATACTAGACTGTCCCTTTAATGATGCTTGGACGCCTGTTAGCTCTAGTGTCCTTTTATGGCCATGGCTCTTTAGAGTGTTGGGCTCCTGCAAGGGGTGGTCTCTTCCCTTTGGGTCGGGACTTGCAAGCGCTTCTCGCTATCCGTGTTATTCTGTTTTTTCTTTTTTCCCTGGGAGGTCTGTTTTTTTTTATATCAGACGAGGGATTTAGGTGCCTGGAAGATTGTTTAATCTAAACATTTGTGAGGCCCGGGCTTCTTGTCCTGATCTTCCGGTTGTCAATGGTTTTACTCTGCATTTTCTCTTTGTGGATCCTGCCGTGGGATGTTACCGGACCTTATGATCCTAGGACTTGACTGGGGGTTCCAGTTTCCGGGGTACTTGGGCTTAGCCCTTGTTCTGGCTCTTCTGTTTTACAATTTGGCAAGATTATGGGAGCCGGGGCTCCTTGGGCCTTGTCTTGTGCCGAACGATACGGTTCCCTTGGGACAGCCAACTAACGTGACCTGATGGTCGGCTTTCCAGCCTAGTATATGGAAGGTTTGCAGTTGCTCAGCTGTAACTTTGCGCCTGTTATGTGTGCTAGCACGATGTGTTTTAAGGGGTTCTTCTCTGTTAGGCAGTGACGTGGCCTTGCGTCCTCTCAGTTCTTCCTATGACTTCCTGTCTTATGGGCGGGTGTTTATCAACGCTCTTCTCTTCAGGGGGCTCGTTGTCCTCCTCACAGAGGTGTGGTTCCCTTTTTAGGGGCCTCTCCTGTGTTCATGAGGTTGGAACAGATGTCATCTGGTTCGGAGATTGGTCTGCTCTTTGAGTTGTTACTTTCCATCTGGGGAACTGATGGCTCCGCATTGAGACTGTCGGGTGGCCTTGCTAGATCTCCTTGGGTCTAACGCCTGCTCGTTTGTCTTTAGGTTGGAGTGGCTGTGTCCATTCTTCCGCCCTTTTGGGGGCTGGTCTTGGGGTTCCTTTCAGTTCCCTTACTTTCAGATCTGCCGTTGCTTGGGCTGGTCCGGCTAGGTGTAAGAATTGAGATCTTTTGTTCATCTTCAGGTCTTGGGGGTGACAGTGGACTTTCCTTTTTTATGTTAAAAGAATTTTTATTTCAATTCCAAAAGCACATACAAATACCCATTATTCAACAGTTACATTAACGGCAGAGGTCTACAATTCTTATACAGATTACAAATCAGTTTATCATAATTGCTCTATGTGTCTTTGCTCAAGTCCATATTTTGTAAAGCTGGATGCATCTCTGTAAAATATTTCTTGACTATTATCTTATAGACCACAGCTACCGTTAGTTCTCCTGTATCTTAGGCCTGAGAGGTTAGTTACAATTAATTTCCTTTGTGCCCTGGAAATTATTTTTACTCTATTTTTTGTTTAACATTTCAACTTAATAAACATATAACATTACCACTAACATGTTTATAACTAATAAAAACCAAAAATAGAGAAAAAAAGAAAAAACAGTTGTTTGTGTAGCTATTTTACAGTTTATAGTGGCTTATTAGTATTGTCGGTTGGGTTTTGGGTTAGCATCATGATAAAGATCCTATGACTCCATAAATGGCCCTCTTTCTATATTGGTACCCTTTATCATAGGGTATCCCTTATCCTATAACAACCTTTATCTCTTTGGACTGTTCCCTTTTAAAATCCAGTAATACCAGATTTTCTGAAATTGATCCACATTACCTTGCATTCGCGACGCCCCCTCTGAGAAAGAATATGTATCCTGAATCTTATATGTAACTTCCGTCCAAGTCGGGTTACCTATTTTCCAATACTTAGCTAAGCATATTCTAGTTATTGTGCATAAAATTTTAAAAAACTTATTAATTGACGGTATAAATCCTAAAACAGGTCTCTGTTTAAAAGTGCTTGGTCCATGGTCAATGTTATGTGTTCGTCTAATAGGTAGCTTAGTAAATCGTTTAACTTAGTCCATATATTCCTAATTATTGTGCAATCCCACCACATATGCCTATACGAGCCCTGTTCCCCACACCCTCTATAGCATAATTTGCTAATTAGTCGAAAAATGAGAAGTGTTAATCGGGGTTAAGTACCATCTAAATATTGTTTTTATAGTGTTTTCCCGTAAATCTGCACTTGCCAGGTCCTTACAAGATTGGACTCGGGAGTGTAATACCCAGGTCCTCCTCCCATCTCAGAATTATGTTAGATTTGGTGATAAGCTTATCAGCTTGAATTTCCATGTATATCCTGGAAATCACCCCTTTTTCTCTAAGCTCTGATTTGCATATTCTTTCTAAACTTGTGCTAAGTTGACTCTTGTGAAGTTTGATGTAACTATTTAATGCTGAGGAAATCTGAAGATACGCAAACCAATGCAGTTTGTCCGGCTGTAGAATGTCTCGTAAATGGTCATAGATTGCTATACTTCCCTGTACCACTAGATCTGCTACTCTGTATAATCCCTTGTTTGTCCATTTACCTACGTAACTATGCAGTTCTTTCAATAGAAGATACTTTATGGGCCTGATCCATGAGTGAGTAGGTAAGAGCGTTTGGGATTTCATGGCCATTTTCCAGCACTTTTGTGACTCTAGTATGGTAGGAAATAAACCTAAGTGATACCTGCCCTCTTTATCTGATTCCTACAAAATACCATCCGAATGTTCCTGTTCTGCCAGGTCTCTCTCTATTTTAGTCCACACTACTTCACTCGACTGTTTACTTAGGAGTGTCGTTTGAGCTGTCCTTGAGGCTTGATAGTAATCTGCTAAATTTGGAACTCCCCTCCCCCCCACTGTCTATGTTGAGCTAATATCTGTGATGCAATTCTTGCTCCCCTGTTTCCCCTCAAGAAGGAGTGGAGATCCGCTTATAGTTTCTTTAAGACGTGGTAGGGGACCCTAATTGGTAAAGCACGGAATAAGTAAATAATTCTAGGAAGTATATTCATTTTTATTGATGACAGACGGCCATACCACAAAAAATTGACTTTCTTCCAATTTTGTAACTCCTGTCTAATTTTGTGATATAAAGGGATATAATTTAGTTGATAGAGCTTATGACTAGAGTCTGCTAGCTTTATACCCAAGTATGTAAGGGATTGCTTGACCCATGAAATATCGAAATTGATCTCTAATAACTTTTTTGTGTGTGTGAGGGGATTGATATCGGCAAGGCCTCGCACTTATCTATATTTACCTTATAGCCAGATATTTCTGAAAATTATTGTAGTATCTTGTATAGATGCGTCATGGAATTTAAAGGTTTAGTTAGTGTCAACAGAATATCGTCTGCAAACAACGATAATTTATATTCTTTTTTTCCTATCCTAACTCCGTTAATATCATCTGATCTCCTAATTCTGGACGCGAGCAGTTCGATACAAAGAGCGAACAACAGTGGGGACAGGGGACAACCCTGTCTGGTACCATTCAATATTGGTATAGATCTAGATTGGTACCCTGCTGCACTAATTGTTGCCGAAGGTGTTGAGTATATTCCCTTAATTGCCTGTAAAAAGTCGCCCTCAAATCCGTAACTCAGGACCTCTATCATGTATGACCAGTCAATTCTATCAAACGTCTTCTTCGCGTCCAGCAATAGGAGCAGAGAAGGCGTTTTCCTAATTTTTAAACATTCCGTTAAGTCTATAGTTCTTCGGACATTGTCCGGGGCTTCCCTTCCCTGAATGAACCCTACCTGATCAGGGTGAATCATGCTCGGGAGTACCGACTTAAGTCTGTTAGCCAGTATTTTTGTTAGTATTTTTATATCCTGATTAATTAAGGAAATCGGTCTGTAGTTCTTGCATTGTGTAGGATCTTTCCCATGCAGAATGTCTTAAAGTGCCGGACTAACTCCTTTTTAAAGGCCTTATAATATTCACTGGTTAGGCCGTCAGGGCCTGCTGCCTTACCTACCTTAAGATCCTTCAAAACATTAAGGATTTCCTGGGTAGTTATCTCCGCATTCAAGCTATCTTTATTTGTGATAGAAATTTCCCTAATTTGGGCTTGTTTTAAAAATTTTAATGTCTTAATTTGTGTCTGAGGAGTTCTACTAACTTTTTTACCATCATAAAGTGATTCATAATAGGATGCAAAAGTATCCATCATCTCTTGTGGATTTGATGTTTAAGTTCCTGCTTTATTCTGGATGTTCGGAATAGAATGCAATTTCACTCTTTCCCTTAGTTTATTGGCTAAATATTTATCAGGTTTATTTGAATAAACAAAGTAAGAGGTCTTTAATCTTTGGATAGATCTTATAGCCGAATCATTTAAAATCTTTGCTAATAGCTTTCTTTTAGTCTGTAATAATTTAAAAGTGGCTGCCGATAAGGTTCGTTTATGTTGTGTTTCTAATATATGGATTTCCCCTTGGAGTTGGTCTATAGTCTTATGAGAAAGTTTCCTAATCCTAGTCTTTTCTTGTATAAACATTCCTCTCATATATGGTTTGTGTGCTGCCCAGGAGGAAAGTTGATTTAATATGGACCACCTATTAAACTCCCAGTATTCTTTAAGTAGTTTGTTCATCTGATCAAGGGCCTGAGCATTATTAAGAATATGTAGGTCATATGTCCAAGATCTCTGTCTTTGATAATTAAGTAGTCCCCTGAACTCTACCTGTAGGGAAATATAGAAGCGCTTAAAATATTAGGGATCATCATCTGACTAACCGTTACATAATCCAGTCAGGTATATGACTTGTGTGCATGCGAGTAAAATGTGTGATCTGTCATTTCCCTGTAAAGGGTCTCCCAAGTATCTACTAGATTATGTGAAGCCAATGAATCTCTGATTGAATTGGCTATTGATTTTTGTCTATGCAGTTTCTTTGTTATTTTATTTGTCAAGTCTCTGACATGTGGCGAAAGTGATATATTATAGTCTCCAGCCAAGATTGTTCTAGTTTGGGACCATTGAGTAAGGTGATATGAAATCTGTTTGAAAAATGAGTGTTGCTGTTCATTCGGGGCGTATACATTACAGAGCGTGACCCTCGTATCATGTATCCTCCCTCTCACTATAAGAAACCTCCCCTCTGGGTCTGTTATTACTTCTTCTTTTATAAAGTGTAAGGATGAATGGATTAAGATTGAAACTCCCCTCTTTTTTTGGTCTGTGGTGGAATGGTAATGTGTTGGGTAATGCCTATGCCAGAATTTGGGAATCAATGCTTGAGTAAAATGTGTTTCCTGGAGGAAAACATTTTAGCCTTTAACCTCAAATATTGATTAACTGCTGTCTTGCGCTTAATATTTGTGTTTAAGCCCCTCACATTATGCGAGAGGATTGTGAGTGTAGGTGTCATTTGTTATATTAATGGTACATTTGCCTGGACTAGTAACAACCTGTGCAAACCCCAATAACCCATTGAACCACACAGACTAAACAACCTAAAAAAAGAAAAACTAAACATTTTAAGTATAACATAACAATTGTTCAGGCTTATCGCCCAATTATAACATTTGCTGTTCATCTAACCCCTGCAAAATAAATAAATGAAAGGGAATAAACACAGAGGGAGAGAACACCAAAATAGGATACTAACTCTAGCTAAGTAGCCTTGTGCAGGAATTCTAAACATCTTAAGTAAAACTAAATTAGCTATAAAGGTATTTTTCTTTATTCTATAGTGAAACAAGGACCTGGTCACTGGGTAAATGTCAGAATGTTCAATGCTTCAACAATCCAGGTAAAACAGTGTCCTTTATTATATCAACAGAGTCTTTGCTATTGCCGCTCTACCCTAAATAGAAGACAATTTAAAACAGTTAGCCTTGTATACTCATCTGCCACTGATCTGTCCGGGAAAACCGGCAACTTGTCGTCATGGGGTTCAGGAAGCAACAGCTATGCGTTAAGTCATTTTGGTTTCTTTTTGGTGACTTTGATCCATTTGGCTCTTTTATGGCTGTTTTCCTTATGTGTTTGTCGTTCTGCCTCCGAATCGCTGTGGGTGGATGGAAGATCTGGTGCTTACAGACCAAGATATTCACAGATTTCCGGGATATACTTCCTGTCCTTTATCGAAAGGGTTTTCCCCTCATGCATAATGTGTAGGGCGAAGGGGAACCCCCATCTGTAATTAATTTGTTGCTTCCAGAGCAGTTGTGTGAGAGGTCTAAGTGAGCTTCTCCTCATCAATGTGCGTGTACACAAATCTTGGTAGAAATACACAACCACCCCTTGATATTTGAAGGTTGGGTTCTTCCTGGCCGCCATAAGAATTGCCTCTTTTTCTGGGAAACAAAGTAATTTCACCACTACGTCTCTGGGTGGGTAGTCACCCCTTGGTTTTGGTTTCAGGGCCCTATGAGCCCTCTCTATCTGGAAGTTATCTTCCTCTGAGGATCCAGTGACAGCCCTGAACAGTTGCTTTAAGTAGCCCTGAAGGTCTGGCTGCGAAACGGTCTCCGGGACTCCTTTCAGCCTCAAATTGCTTCTCCGCGAGCGATTCTCTAAATCCTCCATCTTGTCTTGGAGAGAATCCAATTCTAGCTGATGGTCTTGTGTTCTTTGGTTCATAGTAGTCACTTTTTCCTCTATACTATTCTCATTATCTTCCAACGTGGAAACTCTAGCACCCAGATCCTGCATTTCATGCTTTAATTCTGTAAGACTGTTGGTGATGGTGGTCTGAAAGGAATCCATTTTATTCCACAGTTTTTCAAAATTCTTATCAATATCTTTCTTGGAGACCAGCATTTTAATATCAGCACGAGTAACTGGGATTAAATCAGCTTCACAGGTCTGGGAGTCTAAATCTGCTTCTATGTCCTCCACTTGTTCTGAATCTGGGGGTTCCACCACTTTCTCCCGCTGCTTTTCCTGTAGTGGAAGGTTTGTTTAATTTTCTGGCTGCCATTTTCTTTTATGTTTATTCCTTCTATCACCCAGGAATATGTCAGAATATGCAACTCTTCTAACTATGGCAAGCTTTAGTTTACTGTTAACAGAGTGCAGAATATCAGTCTTTTATTATAATGATGGAAGTTGTATATAGAGGAACTTCCATTTGTTTTACTGCTCTTGAAAAAGACGATTTAGTAGTTGAAACGCGTAGAGCCAAAAGAAGAGCTTTTTATATGTTTTAATAAATATTTGTTTGTTACAACAAGTATTTTTTGCTGCCTTTTTGGAAGTATTTTCAAGTTACAAACCACATTTGAGGAGCCGGATTCTGAATTATTCGGAGTGAGTATATTGCACTTTATATAATTTGTAAGATACAATCACCTGCAGTGTAATTTCCATTGTCTGCAGATACTAAAGCACAATATGGGAAAATCAGGATATAGATCCTTATGAAGAGGCTGAACTCTAAAATTTTTAGAGTAAGTATACTGCACATTATTTTGTTGTTAACTCCTGCGAATCACAAGTCAAGTTTCTTTCTTCAGTGTGCACTACAACACACAGAAGAATCAAAGACCAGCGCCTCTATATACAACTTCCATTATTCTACTCACAGTCCTTTGGGAGAGACTGCTAGAAGGCTGCGGTCATCTAAGAGGGGAGTATTGTGCTCTAATCTAGTCATTCTGTACATTTTGTTGTTAACATCTAGCATATCTGTATAGTATTTGAATTTATCTTTTATTACAATGAGCCAGTAATTGACTAAACACTTTACATATGCAGCAAATTTCTTAGCTGATCCCTATATGTAGCTTCAGACCTCTTTAGTATACAAAGTTAACACAGAGTTTGGGACCACTACTTATAGCTTTAGCAGTTTACCCTGTCTGTGATAAAGGGTGAACCTGATATGCAGCCCAAATTTCCTTATGTAGTAGTCCTTACATTTATGTGAGTTGGGGCTATGTACTTGAAAAACCTTAAGCAAACCTACATGGGCTCATCCAGGGTCTCTTGATCTTTAATATACAATAACTTTACCCTGCCAGATTGCTTAAATGTTGATCCCTCTGAAGGTACTTTCTCCACCTCTTCGTCACCCAAAGGTTTCTTGACCTCTTTTAGTAAGCTTACTATTTCCTTATAATGCGGTGAAACATGCTTCTGTACAAGAGTCACATCGCATCTGATGCGTCACAGAAATTGTCCCTTCACATAGTCAGCTTAAATTACCGCCTTAACTTTACATACATACTGCGTTCCGGTCCCCAATAGAATGGCTTTAAGTGTTAAATAGACTTACGACCTGGAGCTCAGTTATATTCCTCTCCTCTATGTCGCAGCTATCGCCCATGCAGGTTGTCAAGATGGCGCCTCCTCTTATAGAACCCGGTAAAGCCTCTCTTCTATTCCACCTTGGCATAAATTTTACCGGGCTTCAGACGAATCACATCTTCCTCCTTGTCGTTCAGCTAAGTGTCCGCTGACAGTCTAGGTCTTGTTCACTAAGTTTTAGCCACTTTTTTAGCCACCTTTATCAGTGTCCTGCACTGAGCAGCTCAGTTATGCTGCCATCTCCATTCCCGGTTCGGCTCCGCCCCGACTTTCCTTTTTTAGAGATTCTGTGCCTCTCCCCCTTTGAGATCTGTGGGTAGGCTTGGCGGCCTGGATTGCCTGGAGAGTTTCCTCTGTCTTGGAGGTTGGGCAATCTCTGTCTTGGAATGGGCAGTCTGCTATTTTGTTCGGCCGCTTCTTCCTACGGATAGTGTTTTCTCCATGTTTTCCTACGGATGGCAGCGGGTTACTAGACTCAGATGTTTATTTTCTGAGTTGGCTGCTTGTAATTTTCTGTTTGCTCAGTCTCTGAGTTCTGACGTTTGAGGACTTTGTCTTCAGCTGTCTTTTTCGGTGCTGTTGCACTGTTTGGGAGATGTTTCTTCTCTTTGATGATTCCCGGTTGCTGCTTGTGGGTTGGGCATCGTCTCCCTTTGTTCTCGGGATCCTTTTGGGACTCTGTGGACTTGTCCCTCCTTGAAGGGTTTTTTTTTCCTTATGGATTTAGGTATCCTTTTGGCTTACCCTTGTCCTCTCGCTTTTGGTGATTTTGGTACTATACTAGTAGGGGGACCGACTGCTGGGCGACAGTTCTCCTGGAGGAGTGTTGGCTCAGTGAGTCTGCTTGCGGTCTCTAGTTAGGCTTTCGGACTATCTGCTGGTCAGTGTCCTTGGTGCCTTTTCCTTCTAGTTTTTTTGCCCGATTCAGACGAAGCGGGTTTGGTTGGGTTGTTTTTTGTTTTGTTTTTTTTTCAGGCCTGGTGCCCTCAGAATGGGTTGCCTATTGTACCCTCCTGTTTTTGCATACAACACATAGCTGGGGTGTTGTTTTCCAAAAAGTAATGAATGCAGCTGTGGACTCTCTTCATTTATGAAAAAAAACTTAAATTATGCTGGTACAGAGTTCTCATCCACCTTCGGGTACTGGTTATAAACTTTAAGGCCTGACTTGTCCTTCAGACGGAGTGTGCTCCTCTATGGGGAGTTTTTTCTCTGTTGGGTCAACAGTGGTGTCTGGATGATTTTTCATTCGGTCTGTGTTTTGATCATACTATGGCTTCATGTCTTGTGAACATGTACGCTGTTCTTCTCTGTGCCCTTCCCTTTGGAGTGGATAGTTTATCTTCCTTATGAGTTGGGGTTTCCTCTCTCTGAAGGGTCTTTGTCCTGCCCTGTGTGTAGGAGGTTGGATCAGGTGGCTTATTTCTGTAAGGGGCAGCATCTGCTGCTCTGTGGGCTCTACGTAGAGACTGTCTAAAAGAGTTGTGACAGGTCTTCCTACAGATCTATTGCACTTTTCTCTGTTCCAGGCACTAGGGGGTTCTCCTTGGGAGTGCCTTATTTTGGAGGAGCAGATTGGGTTAGCACCCGAGCTCTGTTGGGGTTGGTGAGTCCCCTCTTTTTTTTCCATTTCCTGGGGGCTTGTAGTTGGGGTCTTTCTGTCCCTCTGTCTATCAGACATGTCTGTCGCTTGGGCTGGTCTTGTGTTGGAGCAGGATCCCCTTGTTTCTATGAGACTGGTTGGGTCTCTGTTAGCCTGACCCGGTTTCTCTGGTTTTTGCTCTGTGTTTTTATTTAGGACTCGTTGTGCCCTTTTTAGGGTTTTTTTTTCTTGAGTTCCTTATGCTAGCTGTAAGCTAGCTCAGCATACTAATGCACTGTAGCAAACCGAAGGTTACAAGTTCGATCCCCGGCGAGGTCTACCCTGCCTCTTCTCCTTTCGAGGTTGATAAAATGAGCAGCGACTTGAGTCCCTTAAGGGTGATTAGCCGTGCATTACAAGTACAATCATGTTTTCTCCTTTCTGCCTTTTCTTCTTTGTGGAAGTATATGGTAGTTTGTTTCCTTTTTTTTAGTAAGGGGTGTGGTGTTTGGAGACCGACTGCTGGGGACGGTGTCTCTTGGAGGCTGTTGAGTCTAGTTCCTGCAGTCTCTAGCAAGGCTGTGAACTATCTGTGTGTCAGTGTCCTTGGACCTTTTTCCTTTTTTCAAATTTGTTCTTGGCTTCGGACGAAGCGGGATATTGTTGGGTAGGGGTTTTCAGGCCTGGTGCCCTCAGAATAGGCCGACTCTTGTACCCTCCCGTTTTCTGCATTTAGTGTCCTCTACAGCTTGTTTTTCCAAAAGTAATGAATGCAGCTGTGGACTCTTTCCATTTATGAAGAAAAACTTAAATTATGCTTACCTGATCATTTTCTTTTCTTCAGATGGAAAGAGTCCACAGCTCCCCGCCCGTATTTTTTCTGGGTGGCGTCTGTTATTTTTGTTCTTCTGGCACCTTTTCGCCCTGATATTTCTTCTACTGTTCCTTGTTCCTCGGCAGAATGACTAGGGGATGAGGGAAGTAGGAGTGTTTTAAGCCTTTGGCTGGGGTGTCTTTGCCTCCTCCTGGTGGCCAGGTTCTATTTTCCCAAAAGTATTGAGTGCAGCTGTGGACTCATTCCATGTGAAGAAAAGAAAATTATCAGGTAAGCATAATTTTAAGTTTATTGCTTTATTACTTATTTGCCATAATGGAACATATTGCTTCTGTCCCTGGAACCACCATAGGACCTGAGTCTGTTGTACACTAAAACTAAGTGTGTTTGTTGTAAAACTTCTGAATTGCTATCTTCAGGACATTTATGTGACTCATGTATAGTGTTTTTATTATGTCCTAATGATGTCTCTATGGTTTCAAATGCTCCTTCTGTTTCAATTCCACAGATGGATGTAGATGGCGTATCCACAGCAATAAAGACTTTTCTGCTGCTTCAATTCAAAAGGCCCTGACTGAAATTCCGCCTTCAAATAAGCGTAAAAGATCAGCCCATGTTTTACCATCATCTAGTAAAGTATGTAATGATCAGATTAATACTGATGTATCCTCTCATGATGATGGTTCTTCTGATTCTGAGCCCCCCTCCCCCCCATCTGATCCAGATACAGATAAATGTTCTTTTTTATTTATTATTGAACATATTTGTTCTCTTTTAAAATAAGTTTTTAAATCTACCATTGACCTTCCAGAAATATTTATATATAGTATTATTTCTAAAGAATGGTCTAAGCCTGGTACTTCTTTTAACCCTACATCTAGGATTAAAAATGTGTATCCTTTACCTGTTGCTAATTTAGAGCTATGGGAAAATATCCCCAAAGTAGATGGGGCTATTTCTTCTCTAGCTAAATGTACTACTATTCCCTTAGAGGATAGTACTTCTTTCAAAGATCCTTTAGATAGGAAACTTGAATATTTTTTGAGAAGGACTTATTTACATACTGGTTATGTCCTTAGGCCTGCTATATGTATTGCTGACGTAGGCGCTGCCTCTACTTTTTGGCTTTCTAATCTTGCTCAGCAATTTTCTTCAGATCCTGAATGTTGTAATGTTATTCATTTACTTCAAGAAGCAAATCTTTTTATTTGTGATGCAGTATTTGACATTAAGATTAATACTAAAACCATGTCCTTAGCTATTCTTTCTAGAGGAGCTTTATGGATTACATCTTGGAATGCTGATATGGTCTCTAAAATGAGATTATCTTTCTTTTCTGGGTAAGAATCTTTTTTGGTTCTCAATTATATTCAATTATTTCTTCCATTACTGGAGGTAAGTTTTTCTGCCTCAAGATTATAGATCCAAGGGGAAATTCAAGGCACCTAATCATTTTTGTACTTTTCAAAACAAAGATCAAAAGCCTTCCCCCTCTCCAAAAGCCCCTGGCTTATATTGGAGACCTTCTTCCAATTGGAATAAATCAAAACAATTTAAGAAACCTAATCCTGTCCAGAAAAAAGCATTAAGGTGCGGCCCCCAACCCAGTTCTTCTGGTAGGGGGCAGATTAAAACTTTTTCAAACAATTTGGTCATAATCTGTCCAAAATCCCTGGATTCCGAAAAGTTTGTTTTGTCTGAACCTTCAGTCTCTCTCATTCCCTTCAGTGGCTATGTGCATGGAGGTATTAGGCCTAATGATTGCAGCATGGGATGCAATCCCTTTTGCTTGTTTTCATACAAGGCCCCTTAAACTTTGCATGGTGCAAGGATTATACTCTAATATCACAACTAATATTCTTAGATCCCAACATTCCTTTTTCTCTGATATGGTGGCTAAACCACCAATTTCTTCAAGGGACTTTCTTTGTTCGCCCTACCTGCTCTGTGATTTCAACAGATGCAAGTCTTACGGGTTGGGGAGCAGTATGGGGGTCCCTAACTGCACAGGGAGTTTGGAATGTTCAGGAAACAAGGTTTCCAATCAATATCTTAGAACTCAGTGTTCTTTTCAAAGGTCTTCAAGCTTGGCCTCTTTTGAAGAACGAACCTTACCTTTGTTTTCAATCAGACAATATAACAACGGTGGCTTATGTCAATCACCAAGGGGGAACTCGAAGTTAACTAGCCATGAAAGAAGTATATTGGATACTTTCTTGGGCAGAAACCAATTCCTGTCTAATCACTCTGATTCACATCCCAGGTGTGGACAACTGGGAGGCAGATTATCTCAGCCGTCAGTCACTACACCTGGGGGACCATGGTCTCTCCATCAGGATGTATTCTTACAAATTGTTCAGATTTGGGGTCTTCCTCAAATAGATCTCATGGCTTCTTGTTTGAACAAGAAACTTCCCAGATGCCTTGCGAGGTCTCGGGATCCTCAGGCAGTAATGACCGATACTCTAGCAGTTCCATGGTCATTCTGATAGGCTCACTTTTTTTCCTTCTCTAGTTTTTCTACCCAGGGTGATTTTAAAAATCAAGATGGAAAAATCTGTACTTCTGATAGCTCCTGTGTGGCCTCTCAGGATTTGGTATGCAGATCTAGTTCAAATGTCCAGCTACCCACCTTGGCATCTTCCTCTAAGACCAGACGTTCTGTATCAAGGTCCTTTCTTTCATCCAGATCTAAAATCTCTGAACTTAATGGTGTGGAGATTGAACGCCTAGTTCTCAGTCACAGAGATTTTTCAGACTCTGTGATTAATACTATGACTCGGGCAAGAAAACCTTATAATTTATAATAAAGTTTGGAAGACTTATATTTCTTGGTGTACCACTCATCATTTTTCTTGGCATACTTTTAGAATTCCTAGAATTCTTCAGTTTCTTCAAGATGGTTTAGATAAAGACTTATCTGCCAGTACCTTGAAAGGACAGATTTCTGCTCTTTCTGTAATGTTTCACAGAAAGATTGCTCATCTTCCAGACATTCATTGTTTTGTTCAGGCTTTATCCAGAATAAACCTGTTCTTAAACTTATTTCTTTTGCATGATGTACCGAGTCCACGGATTCATCCTTACTTGTGGGATATTATCCTTCCTAACAGGAAGTAGCAAAGAGAGCACCACAGCAGAGCTGTCTATATAGCTCCCCCCTTAACTCCACCCCCCAGTCATTCTTTTTGCTGGCTCTAAGCAGGAAGGGTAAAGAGAAGAGGTGTTAAACTGTTAGTTTTATTTTATATTCAATCAAGAGTTTGTTATTTTTAAATGGTACCGGTGTTGTACTATTTACTCTCAAGCAGGACATAGATGAAGATTTCTGCCTGGAGGATGATGATCTTAGCATTTGTAACTAAGGTCCACTGCTGTTGCCACAGAAGCTGAGGAGTACAGGAAAACTTCAGTGTGAGGAACGGTTTCCTGCTATACAGCAATGAGGTATGTTCAGTCATTTTTTCTGCAGAGACTGTGTTAACTCAGAAAGGCTGACAAGTATCCCCATTAGGGGAAGGGGAAGCAGTATCCCTAGTGTTATAAAAGGCTTTACTTGCTTGCATAAGGGGCTAATTTTCTGGGCACTCAGTTTGTATATGAGATGTTGGGGCAAACGTTTGTGTTCTGGTAGTAACTTTTTTTTTGTTTGTTTTTTTGGAACATTTGCTTGGGGTTCATTTGGCTTATTGGGGTTGTTATAACCCACATGGTTTTCAGACAAGGTTTTTTAGATTTGTGTAGGTCCCAGCAACATCGAGTGCTGTGGGCGGGGCCTATTTTCGTGCCTCAGTTGCGCATTTAGTTATTCAGTCAAGCAGCAAGCAACTTCTCCAGAGGTCCTAACATTCTCCTGAGGGCCTAATCGAAGTTTTAACCTCATATTATCGTTCCCTAAGGGCAGGTAGGGCCACAGCAGAGCTGTGGCAAGGTGCTAATAGGGGTTTAAACCGGTTTTAGACATTTATTAATCCGTTTTTTTCATTTGGGGGTTTATTGCTTATTTACTTGGGGTGCAATCCTTCTAAAGCTTAGTAGGTACACTGTTAAAATTTCAGAAAATTTGAAGAAATTTTAACCTGTTTTGCAGTTTGTGTATGCCTTTTTTTCTCTTAAAGGCACAGTACAGTTTTTACAAATTGTGTTTTCTTTCATGTAATTTGCAAGAGTCCATGAGCTAGTGACGTATGGGGATATACATTCCTACCAGGAGGGGCAAAGTTTCCCAAACCTTAAAATGCCTATAAATACACCCCTCTTATTTCTATTTATGACACTCAAAGCTATGGTTGGGCACTTTATATGTAAAGTTCTAAATATATGTGTTTAAACTTATATTTGCCATGATTCAGGATAATCAGTATTCCTTCATTCAGACTATCAGTTTAATTTTTTGGGAAAATGCATATAAATTTTATTTTTTCTTACCTTAAAATTTTCAATTGACTTTTTTCAAAATTGCGGGCTGTTAGGCTCGCGGTTGCAGAAAATGCTTCTATTTATTGCGTCATTCTTGGCGCAATACTTTTTTGGCGCAAAAATTTCGTCATTTCCGGCGTCATAGTTGGCGCCGGAAGTTTTCACATAATTGCGTCATTTTTTCCGTATATGTATTGCGGACGTTTTTTTGTCGCCAAAAAATATGGGCGTCTTTCTTGGCGCAAAGATGTGTGGGCGTTATACTTTGCGCCAAAAATGTGGGCGTCATACTCGGCGCCAGTTTTTTTCACATTATTTCAGTCTCACTTTCTCTTACTTGGGGGAAGGTAAGCCATTTTCTGAGACACAGTATAGAATGATGGCTTCAGTTAAGGGTTTTAATACTGGCAGACACTGTGATGGGCTAAATCGATTACTTTATTAAGGTAATCTTATATTTATTAAGCGTTTTTAAACGTTGAAAACACTTTTTGGGGACTTTTTTACGCCTGGCATTTTATAAGACAGCTAATCTGACTCAGAAAGGCCCCATAACTCTGGAGTTAGGAAGGAGGAGGCCTCATTTTCGCGCCTCAATTGCGCAGTTTATTTGCAACACAGCTCCACGCAGCTTCATGTGCAGAGCCTTTAGAGTACAGGAGGACTTCAGGGAGGCTTAATTTACACCTGCAAATAACCCTAAAGGAAGGTAAAGCCACAGCAAAGACTGTGGCATAGTACTGTAGTGGGTTAAACCGGGTATTTACTTCATTTTGCTCCGGTTTGGGCATTAAGGGGTTAAACGATTTGAAAACCTTGTGTGCAATCATTTCAAGGCATTAGGATCATGTGGTGAAAATTTCATTAGGATCGGATGTTTTTTGATGATTTGGTAAAAAAGTGTGTGCCTTTTTATTATTTAAAGAGACAGTAACGTTTTTTCAAAAAGTATTTTTTTCAATATTTTAGTGTTGTCTGAGTCTGTCAAACATGTCTGAGCCTTCAGATAGACCTTGTTCTTTATGTTGAAAAGCCATGGCAGTACCCCCATTGCATTTATGTTTAAAGTGTGCAAAAACATCTAAGCATTTTAAAGATCATCCAGTGACAATTAAAAATGCTGCCCAAGATGATTCCTTAACGGAGGGTAATGAGGATAGTCCTTCTTCCTCCCCCCATGTGTCTATTCAATTCTTAGACACATGCATTTACAAAGTGGAACATGGATTGAGAGTGGATATTTACTCAAAGCCCACAGACAAAAACAACACTTTGCTGTATGGCAGCTTTCATCCACCTTCCACCTTTAAAGCAATACCAAAAAGTCAATTATTAAGAGTGGATCGTATTGTGTCTGATACTGAATTAAAAACGAAAAGACTGGAACAGATGTCAAACAAATTTTTACAAAGAGGTTACCTGTTTGAACTTGTGAATAAAGAAAAGCAAAATATCATTTCAAGAATTGGAAAGTCTGAACCCATTGGAAACAAGAGGATTAGGAATAAAGACAAGATCAATAGGCTATTGTTTGTCACACAATATAGCACTAGGAGTAGTCAGGTGAACAAAATTATACGAAAGTATTGGCACATTCTACAGAAATGCCATCCTGACATTAATCCATTCCATGAACCACCAATGCCGGCTTACAAAAGGAGTCCAAATATTAAAGATCAACTAGTTAGAGCAGATGTTGGTAGTCATAAATATCAACAGAAAACTATTACTGGGAAGCGGCGCACAGGTTGCTATCCTTGCCTCTCTTGCATAAATTGTAATTCTATGATTAAGGGAGGAGAATTTTTTCATCCCTATACAGGTAGAAAATACTGAATTAAAGAATATTTGACTTGTAGAACAGAGTTTATCATATATGCCATTAAGTGTCCATGTTCATTGGTATACATTGGACAATCGACAAGAGAGGCACGAGAGAGGATATCTGAGCACAAGTCAAATATCAGATGTGGCAAGGATGCTCCAGTGTCTGCGCATTTTCTACAAGCAGGACATAGTATCAGCCAATTACGCTTCCAAATTTTGGAACATATGCCTAGGAGAGGTGGTGATAGAGAGGCCTTATTGAACAAAAGGGAAGCCTTTTGGATCAATGAGCTCAACACCTTATGGCCTAAAGGCCTCAATAGGGAGTGTAACTGGACAACATTTAAAATCTAAAAATTGTAATTCAATATTGAGTAAGATAAATTGGTTCTTCTAGTAAGCGTAGGGGTTTGCATTTACCTTTGCTATATATTTAAATTTAGCATTATAGTGGATTATGCCTTAACTAGTAAGTCAAAAAAGGTCATTTGAGTGACATTATTGGATATAGACATTTGGCATTACCTATATATCCACTGAGTACCCATTAGTTTTTAAATTTCTGACTTATTGTAATATGGGTATCCTTTGTTGAAGGATTCCCATATATATCAATTTTTTAATCTATATATAGTCCATTCGATTGATTGTGTTCCTATATATATATATATATATATATGGTAATTTAGAAATTTTGATATGAGTATTGTGATTCATTTTAAATTCTAATAAATTAGAATATTTAATATATTTATTTTCACTAATATATTCACATTGAATTTAGTTGTCACAAATATTATTTTTATTATTCTAATTTTTTACTTTTTATTTTTTATTTTTATAGGACCACTTGGCACTTTACTTATGAAGTTTGTTATTGAATTTGTGCAATATATACAATGTAAAACATTTTGTAACACATTTGTATCTTTGTAATTGCAAGAAAATGTATTTTGACATGCAATATTTAAGTCCACCACTGGAGGGCGATATATGTGCAATTTTTTCACAATTGTTTGGCGCCAATATGGCTATTTAAATGGTGTTTTGTTTAATTTATGTCAGGCTTGAGAAAGGGCTTATTGTTAGCCCGAAACGTTGCTGTATTTGACCTGTGTTTAAAAATAAAAGTCACTTTGCTCACTGCTGGAGATTGCCTTCTTTTACTTGAACTGTTTGGGCTTGGTCAGCCCTCTCCGTGCACCAGTTAGTAGTGGGTGCTGTATCCATCTCTATTCATTTGAAGTCTACACTAGTTACGCCCGCGCAAGCGATGCCTAGTACCTCTAGCGCATTGGCCCCTATTACTTTACAGCAATTAGCAGCAGTAATGGATAATTCCCTTGCAGCATTTTTATCCAAACTGCCAGTTTTTCCAAGAAAGCGCGATAGCTCAGTTTTAAATACAGAGGATGAGCAATCTGAAGCTTTGGATAATTTATCTGTAGTACCCTCACAAAACTCAGAGGTAGCAGTGAGGGAAGGGCTGTCTGAGGGAGAAATTTCTGACACAGGAAAAGTTTCTCAGCAGGCAGATTCAGATTCCTTAGCGTTTAAATTTAAGCTGGAACACCTCCGCGTCCTGCTTAAGGAGGTTTTAGCTACGCTGGATGATTGTGACCCCATGGTGGTCCCTGAAAAATTGTGTAAAATGGACAGATATTTAGAGGTCCCTGTATACACTGAGGCATTTTCGATCCCAAAGAGGGTGGCGGATATTGTGACTAGGGAGTGGGAGAGACCAGGTGTACCCTTTGTTCCCCCACCTATCTTTAAGAAAATGTTCCCCATAAACGACCCTAGGCGGGACGCGTGGCAGACGGTCCCTAAGGTAGAGGGGGCTGCTTCAACACTGGCTAAGCGTACAACTATACCAATAGAGGACAGTTGTGCTTTCAAAGATCCTATGGATAAAAAATTGGAAGGATTGCTGAAGAAAATTTTTGTTCAGCAAGGTTTTCTGCTTCAACCAATTGCCTGCATTATCCCGGTAACTACTGCAGCGGCTTTTTGGTTCGAGGCTCTGGAGGAGTCTCTCCAGAGGGAGACTTCATACGATGAGGTCATGGATAGAATTCACACTTTAAAGCTGGCTAATTCTTTTATCACTGATGCCGCTTTCCAATTAGCTAAACTAGCGGCGAAAAACTCAGGTTTTGCCATCATGGCGCGACGAGCGCTTTGGCTCAAATCGTGGTCGGCGGATAAAACTGTTAAATATTCCCTTCAAGGGGAAAACCCTTTTCGGCCCAGAGCTGAAAGAAATTATTTCAGATATCACTGGAGGCAAGGGCCATGCCCTTCCACAAGATAGGCCGTTTAAGGCCAAAAACAAGGCTAATTTTCGCTCCTTTCGCAACTTCAGGAGCGGACCTGCTGCAACCTCTGCTGCCGCAAAGTAAGATAACACTTCCCAGCCCAAAGCAACCTGGAAACCCTTGCAGGGCTGGAATAAGGGTAAACAGGCCAAGAAGCCTGCTCCTGCTACCAAGACAGCATGAAGAGGTAGCCCCCGATCCGGGATCGGATCTGGTAGGGGGCAGACTTTCTCTCTTTGCTCAGGCTTGGACAAGAGATGTTCAGGATCCCTGGGCATTAGAAATAGTTGCTCAGGGGTATCTTCTAGAATTCAAGGACTCTCCCCCAAGGGGAAGATTCCACATTTCTCGTTTGTCTTCAGACCAAACAAAGAAACAGGCGTTCTTACGCTGTGTAGAAGATCTACTAAAAATGGGAGTGATACACCCAGTTCCAATTGCAGAACAAGGACTGGGCTTTTACTCAAACCTGTTCGTAGTTCCCAAAAAGGAAGGAACTTTCAGGCCAATCCTGGATCTAAAAATTCTAAACAAATTCTTCAGAGTTCCGTCTTTCAAGATGGAAACCATTCGGACAATCTTGCCGATGATCCAGGAAGGTCAATATATGACTACCGTGGATCTAAAGGATGCGTACCTACATATACCTATCCACAAAGATCACCATCAGTTCCTAAGGTTCGCCTTTCTGGACAAACATTACCAGTTCGTGGCCCTTCCTTTCGGGTTGGCCACCTCTCCCAGAATTTTCACAAAGGTGCTAGGGTCCCTTCTGGCGGTACTAAGACCGCGGGGCATTGCAGTAGCACCTTACCTAGACGACATATTAATAAAGGCGTCGTCCTTTCACAGAGCCAAGGCTCATATGGACATCGTTCTGGCCTTTCTAAGGTCTCACGGGTGGAAGGTGAACGTAGAAAAGAGTTCTCTGTCCCCGCTCACAAGGGTTCCCTTTCTGGGAACATTAATAGACTCGGTAGAAATGAAAATCTTTCTGACAGAGGTCAGAAAGTCAAAACTGTTGAATACTTGCCGAGTTCTTCATTCCATTCCTCAGCCTTCCGTGGCTCAGTGCATGGAAGTAATTGGTTTAATGGTTGCGGCAATGGACGTAGTCCCCTTCGCCCGAATCCATCTCAGACCACTGCAACTGTGCATGCTCAAACAGTTGAATGGAGATTACGCAGATTTATCTCCTCAAATTCAAATGGACCAAAAAAACAGAGACTCTCTTCTCTGGTGGTTGTCTCAAGATCACCTGTCTCAGGGAATGAGTTTCCGCAGACCGGAGTGGATCATTGTCACGACCGATGCCAGTCTGGTAGGCTGGGGTGCGGTCTGGAACTCCCTGAAGGCTCAGGGACTATGGTCTCGGGAAGAATCTCTTCTCCCGATAAACATTTTGGAACTGAGAGCGATATTCAACACGCTCCAGGCGTGGCCTCAACTAGCAGAGGCCAAATTCATCAGATTTCAGTTGGACAACATCACGACTGTAGCATACATCAATCATCAGGGGGGAACAGAGTTCCCTAGCGATGAAGGAAGTATCCAAGATTATCAAATGGGCGGAGGATCACTCCTGCCATCTATCTGCAATTCACATCCCAGGAGTAGACAACTGGGAGGCGGATTTTCTAAGTCGTCAGACTTTCCATCCGGGGGAGTGGGAACTCCACCCGGAGGTTTTTGCTCAGCTAACTCACTTTGGGGCATTCCAGAGTTGGATCTGATGGCGTCCCGTCAGAACACCAAACTTCCCCTTTACGGATCCAGATCCAGGGATCCCAAGGCGGCATTGATAGATGCATTAATAGCGCCTTGGTCATTCAGTCTAGCTTATGTCTTTCCACCGTTTCCTCTTCTCCCTCGGCTAATAACCAGAATCAAACAGGAGAAGGCTTCGGTAATTCTGATAGCGCTTGCGTGGCCACTCAAGACTTGGTATGCAGACCTAGTGGACATGTCATCGGTCCCACCATGGAAACTGCCATCGAGACAGGATCTTCTAATCCAAGGTCCTTTCAAGCATCCAAATCTAGTTTCTCTGCAACTGACTGCTTGGAGATTGAACGCTTAATCCTAGCTAAGCGGGGGTTCTCTGAATCAGTTATAGATACTCTGATACAGGCCAGAAAGCCTGTCACCAGGAAAATTTACCATAAGATATGGCAGAAATATCTTTGTTGGTGTGAATCCAAGGGTTACTCGTGGAGTAAAGTTAGGATTCCAAGGATATTGTCTTTTCTTCAAGAAGGTTTGGAGAAAGGTCTGTCAGCTAGTTCCTTAAAGGGACAGATATCTGCTCTGTCTATTCTGTTACACAAGCGTTTGGCAGCTGTACCAGACGTTCAGGCGTTTGCACAGGCCTTAGTTAGAATTAAGCCTGTCTACAGACCTGTGGCTCCTCCATGGAGTCTAAATTTAGTTCTTTCAGTTCTTCAAGGGGTTCCGTTTGAACCTTTGCATTTCATAGATATCAAGTTATTATCTTGGAAAGTTTTGTTTTTAGTAGCTATTTCTTCTGCTCGAAGAGTTTCAGAATTGTCTGCTTTGCAGTGTGATTCACCCTATCTGGTGTTCCATGCAGATAAGGTTGTTTTGCGTACTAAACCTGGTTTCCTTCCAAAGGTGGTTTCTAATAAGAATATTAACCAGGAAATCATTGTTCCTTCTCTGTGCCCTAATCCAGTTTCTAAGACGGAACGACTGTTGCACAATCTTGATGTGGTTCGTGCTTTAAAGTTCTATTTAAAAGCAACTAAAGATTTCAGGCAAACATCATCCTTGTTTGTTGTGTATTCTGGTAAGAGGAGAGGTCAGAAAGCAACTGCTACCTCTCTTTCATTCTGGCTGAAAAGCATCATCCAATTGGCTTATGAGACTGCTTGTAAGCAGCCTCCTGAACTAATTACAGCTCATTCCACCAGAGCTGTTGCTTCCACATGGGCTTTCAAGAATGAGGCTTCTGTTGAACAGATTTGTAAGGCAGCGACTTGGTCTCCACTGCACATATTCGCCAAATTTTACAAATTCGATACTTTTGCTTCTTCGGAGGCTATTTTTGGGAGAAAGGTTTTGCAAGCAGTGGTGCCTTCCGTTTAGGTTACCTGACTTGTTCCCTCCCTTCATCCGTGTCCTATTGCTTTGGTATTGGTATACCACAAGTAAGGATGAATCCGTGGACTGAATACACCAAGTAAGAGAAAACAGAATTTATGCTTACCTGATAAATTACTTTCTCTTACAGGTGTATTCAATCCACGGCCTGCCCTGATATTTAAGTCAGGTTCAAATTTAATTTTCAATAACTACAGTCACCACTGCACCCTATGGTTCTCCTTTTTCTCCTAACCGTCGGTCGAATGACTGGGGGGGGCGGAGCCTGAGGGGAGCTATATGGACAGCTTTGCTGTGTGCTCTCTTTGCCACTTCCTGTAGGGATTGAGAATATCCCACAAGTAAGGATGAATTTGTGGACTGAATACACCTGTAAGAGAAAGTAATTTATCAGGTAAGCATAAATTCTGTTTTTCAGTTGCTTCTGGTTTTCTAGAAGCTTGTTTCATTTTCTTTTTTTCCCATTCCTGAAACTGTCATTTAAAGAATTTGATAATTTTATATGTTGTTTTTTCTATTAAATATTGGAAGATATTCCAAAAACTGTCCCTGTATCAGAAAATACTGAGAAATTCCTGATGACTTATATCAGTCCTACCAAAGCTAAGTTAATTTATTTTAATGTTATGAATGTTTATCTTTAGCTATGGTTTGTAATAAGTTATTATGATAAACTTTTACATGCAGAGTCCATTAGTATTTATGCATTATCTATTGCTATTCTTTTTTACATCTAATGTACAAGATATATTTAGGAATTTATAAGAATATTTTTCTGATTCTATTCTAAAGGCTTTGTCTGCCATCCCGCCTTCTAATAAAATTTTTAGGTCTTTTTTAAACTTCTCATTTAGTTGATGAAGTTTCAAATGACCAACAACATACTGAATTATCCTTCTCTGATGGTGTTTTTTCTCATTCAGAATATTCTTCATCAGATATTGACACTAACAAATCTACTTTTTTATTTTTAAATAGAGTACATTCATTCTTTGTTGATAAGGTGTTGATTATTTTGGATATTAAGTAACTAGTTCTTTTGATTAAGACTAGCTAACATTTAAATTCTGCTTATTAACCTTCTGTGGTTTCTTCAGAGGTTTTCTCCAGTTCTTGATACTAGGGAATGGAATAGGCCGGGAATTTCTTTTATTCCTTCTTTAAGGTTTTTAAATTGTTTCCTTTGCCGGCAGTTAGTTTTAAGTTTTGAGGAAAGATTCCCCAAGTTAATGGGGCTATCTCTACTCTTGCTTAACATACTACTATTCCTATAGCAAATACAGGGAGTGCAGAATTATTAGGCAAATTAGTATTTTGACCACATCATCCTCTTTATGCATGTTGTCTTACTCCAAGCTGTATAGGCTCGAAAGCCTACTACCAATACCAATTAAGCATATTAGGTGATGTGCATCTCTGTAATGAGAAGGGGTGTGGTCTAATGACATCAACACCCTATATCAGGTGTGCATAATTATTAGGCAACTTCCTTTCCTTTGGCAAAATGGGTCAAAAGAAGGACTTGACAGGCTCAGAAAAGTAAAAAATAGTGAGATATCTTGCAGAGGGATGCAGCACTTTTAAAATTGCAGAGCTTCTGAAGCGTGATCATCGAACAATCAAGCGTTTCATTCAAAATAGTCAACAGGGTCGCAAGAAGCGTGTGGAAAAACCAAGGCGCAAAATAACTGCCCATGAACTGAGAAAAGTCAAGCGTGCAGCAGCCAAGATGCCACTTGCCACCAGTTTGGCCATATTTCAGAGCTGCAACATCACTGGAGTGCCCAAAAGCACAAGTTGTGCAATACTCAGAGACATGGCCAAGATAAGAAAGGCTGAAAGACGACCACCACTGAACAAGACACACAAGCTGAAACGTCAAGACTGGGCCAAGAAATATCTCAAGACTGATTTTTCTAAGGTTTTATGGACTGATGAAATGAGAGTGAGTCTTGATGGGCCAGATGGATGGGCCCGTGGCTGGATTGGTAAAGGTCAGTGAGCTCCAGTCCGACTCAGACGCCAGCAAGGTGGAGGTGGAGTACTGGTTTGGGCTGGTATCATCAAAGATGAGCTTGTGGGGCCTTTTCGGGTTGAGGATGGAGTCAAGCTCAACTCCCAGTCCTACTGCCAGTTTCTGGAAGACACCTTCTTCAAGCAGTGGTACAGGAAGAAGTCTGCATCCTTCAAGAAAAACATGATTTTCATGCAGGACAATGCTCCATCACACGCGTCCAAGTACTCCACAGCGTGGCTGGCAAGAAAGGGTATAAAAGAAGAAAATCTAATGACATGGCCTCCTTGTTCACCTGATCTGAACCCCATTGAGAACCTGTGGTCCATCATCAAATGTGAGATTTACAAGGAGGGAAAACAGTACACCTCTCTGAACAGTGTCTGGGAGACTGTGGTTGCTGCTGCACGCAATGTTGATGGTGAACAGATCAAAACACTGACAGAATCCATGGATGGCAGGCTTTTGAGTGTCCTTGCAAAGAAAGGTGGCTATATTGGTCACTGATTTGTTTTTGTTTTGTTTTTGAATGTCAGAAATGTATATTTGTGAATGTTGAGATGTTATATTGGTTTCACTGGTAAAAATAAATAATTGAAATGGGTATATATTTGTTTTTTGTTAAGTTGCCTAATAATTATGCACAGTAATAGTCACCTGCACACACAGATATCCCCCTAAAATAGCTAAAACTAAAAACAAACTAAAAACTACTTCCAAAAATATTCAGCTTTGATATTAATGAGTTTTTTGGGTTCATTGAGAACATGGTTGTTGTTCAATAATAAAATTAATCCTCAAAAATACAACTTGCCTAATAATTCTGCACTCCCTGTAGTATTTATTTTTTTCCTTCAGATGGGAAACTTGTATCTTATTTAAGGAAAATTATTTATTTTCAGGTACTTTTTTTAGACCTGTAATTTATTTGGCTGATGTTGCAACTGCTTCAACTTTCTGGTTGGATACTTTAGTGCAACAAGTATCGGTTTATGATTTGTTTAGCATTGTTAAGTTGATCAACATGCTAATAATTTCATTTGTGTCGTAATTTTTTTTTTATATATATTTTCGCAAATGAGGTTTAATCTATGTCTTTAGCTATTTTAGCTAGAAGAACTTTGTGACTTCAATCTTGGAATGCTAATTTGATTTTTAAATTCCATATTTCTTTTTTTCCAAGGTAATCAATTATTTGGTTCACAGTTGGATTCAATTCTTCTACTGTTACTCTGGGCTGCAAGATTGAGCTCTAAGACTAAATCTTATGCTTATATTAGTTTTTGTTCTTACTAAGGAACGGAATCCTATTTCTTTCCCAAGTAACATGTTTATAATTGGAAGTTTTCTTCATTCAATTTAAGCCATTTTTAATATCAAAGTCAGCTCCCCAAATTTGCATGTAGGTGCGGTTCTTATTCCATCTTAGCTGGTAAGGGGCAGGTTAAGACTTTTTAAAGATTGTTTGGTTCAATTCGGTCCAAACTTCTTAGATTTGGGTACAGAATAGGATTCAGAGTAAAACCGCCTGTGAGAAGTCTTTTTTTCTCTAACATATTCCAGCTATTCCAGTAAGGCTCACACTTTCCTGAAGTGTGTTTCAGACCTGTATGTATTGGATACTTGTGAAGCGTGGCTGGTCACCCGTTGGGGTTCAAGGCGCTGCTCAGACCTGGATTTTTCTGGGTTATTTATTCCAGTTCCATTTTAGGAACAGGGTTTGGGGTTTTTTTTTTTTTTTTTTTTTATTTTATTTTTGGTCAACAAGTGGTACAGTGAGAAGAAATCCAAAGTACACCACGCAGGGTGTCATAACGTAAAGTAACATAGAGCTGATAAAAATTGCATAATGCGGCAATACATGTTTATACAGATATATAAATACAACAGTATACAATGTACGTAATATAGTAAGATCAGCACCTGTTTCCAGTGCCTCCTAAAAAAAAAAAAAAAAAAAAAAAAAAAAAAAAAAAAAAAAAATGCTCTAGCATCATTACTCTCTGGTACCACATTGTTGGAATTTTTTTTTTATTTATTCAAACCTAGAAGCTAACGAAGCTTATGGAAAGGGTCAAAGTCTATATCTCCAGTGTCCATATTGGTTATGTGCTTCGTTCCACATAACACCTTTCCAAATGCTCCGAGCCCTTAATAACTATCCACATTTAACACGCTAACATTTAACAATTAACCATTAACTTTGATAGTTGATCACAAACCTGGTGCCGCAAGGGAGGGAGGGGGAGAGCCAGGGACCTGGGGTGAGGAAGGAAGAGGGGGTGGGGGGGGAGAGAGAGAAAAAAAAAAAAAAAAAAAATTCTGATTCAGAACAGCATTACCTCTAGAGAGTCGTCGCCCACCGTGTTTTGCCTCCCCTCTCTTAGATTCATTTGTAACATTGTCTCCAAATGGGCAAAAGGTTTCAGAATCTGATTCTGTATGTGTGGATCTAATGTGTCTATGTGTATTTTCCACTTCTGAAGAAAGGGGCGCAGTCTACGTGTTGTATCTAACCTAACGTCACACTGCTCGACGAAAAGCTGTTTGAGTAGTAGATGTTTTAGTTGTGCTATTGTCGGGGCTTGTCTGTTGATCCATCTTTTGAGGATACATTGTCTAGCCAGTAGTGTGCATAGTGAAAGGAACCTGTGTGACCTCTTATGAGTATCATCCCATCTTAACAGAAATATTTCCGCTTCAGCAAGTGTTATCTCTATCTTTTATGAACTCTTTAGCCAATATTGACATTGGCTCCAGAATCTCCTAATCTTTGGGCAGGCATAGAAATAGTGATGAAATGATGGCGCTGCTAACCCACACTTAATGCAGTGGTTAGGGATCCGCCGATCCCACTTTGAAAGTCTGTGTGGTGTGATATAGTCCATGTGTAAGATTCTAATCTGCGTTTCCCTTTGCGATATCGCTAGTGTAGCTTGCCTGGTGTGTTCTAAGCTTTCTTTTATGTCTTGTACTGTCAAGTCCAGTAAGCAGTCGTCTCTGTACCTTGACATCATATTTGCCAAGATCAGAGGTTCTTTCTGCTGTAAGAGGCGTGTGTATATATGAGAGAGCGAGAATAATCCCACTCGGAATAATGTCTGCGTAATTGCAAAAGGCGGTGATCCCCAAAACTCAGCATTAGAGGTTTGTAATGAACCCACATAATGCCTAAGCTGCAGATAAGCATAAAAGTGCTTATTCGAAAGTTGAAACTTGGTTTTTAGTTCCTGAAATGATCGCACTGTGTGTTGTAGGGGGTCTAATACATCCCCAATTACCTTTAGGCCAGCTTTTTTCCAATCTCTGAAGGGTTCCTGATCTAATCCAGCCGGAAAGTCTGGGTTCCCCACTATGGGGATGAATTTGGGGGGGGGAGAGTCAATCTTCAAATATTTATGTATCTTGTGCCAAGCCCTTAATGGGTCTTTGTATGTTATGTTAGCAAGAATTTCCTCTGGGAGTGTCTGTCCACTTCCATATGGAAGGTACGCCAACGAAGTTGGCGCGACTATTGCTTCCTCAAGCTTGTCATCTCCGAAGTGCCCTGTGCCCATTTGCCAATCCAATACTAGTCTAGCCAGAGCTGCCCAGTTATATAGTTTTAAGTTCGGGAGGCCTAGCCCCCCTGCCGAGTATGGGAGCTGGAGTTTTTCCAACGCTATTCTCGGTTTGCCTTTTTTCCATATAAATTGAGATATTGCCCTGGTAAGTACCCGTAAATCCGTTTGAGTCAATAGAAATGGTAACATGAGCATTGGGTAAAGTATTTTGGGTAGTATTGTCATTTTGACTAAATTGACCCGGCCCGACAGTCCCAATGGGAAGTTGAGCCAGTTGGATAGCTGAGAGGATAACTGAACGCATTTTTCCGTGATATTCAATCTGTAAATTTGCGAGGGGTCTCTATGTAGGTGTATGCCTAAATATGTTAAGCCTTCAGTCGCCTCCACAAACGGGAAGCTATGCTTTGAGAATGGGTGTCTGCAAAGCCACAATATCTCGGACTTCGAGGTATTAATCTTATACCCAGAGAAGCCTCCAAATTCCTTTATTATTTGGAGTATGATGGGGACGTGAGTTTGGGGGGATTCCACGAACAGTAACATGTCATCCGCGTATAGTGCTATATGAAGAGGGATGCCTTTAATCACGATACCTGGAAAAACCTGTCTGAGCCTTATGGCTAGTGGTTCCAACGCCAGATTAAATATCAATGGGGACAGGGGACACCCCTGTCTGGTGCCCCTTTGTAATTGGAAGTCGCTGGAAAAGAGACCATTAACAAGGATCCTAGCTACCGGCGAGTCGTAAATTTTCCCAAGCGCATCCAAAAACGGGCCCTCAAACCCAAATCTGTGTAATGTGTCTATCAGATGGGGCCATTCCACTCTGTCGAAGGCCTTCTCTGCGTCCAGTGACAGCAGGAAGGCCTCCGGGCGGGTCTCCCCAGCATCACATCTCCCCAACCTCCAGTAATGGTCTATAACCTGTAGCACTCTGCGGAGATTTACCACCGATGTGCGTTTATATATGAAGCCCGTCTGGTCCGGGTGGATCAGATCTGGCAGTATGGTCTTAAGCCTGTTTGCCATGATTTTTGTGAACAGCTTATAGTCCACATTCAAGAGCGAGATGGGTCTATAAGATTCTGGCAATGAATGATCTTTGCCAGGTTTGGGTATAAGCGTGATGTGGGCTGCCGTGAAATTCTTAGAGGGGCGCGCGTCTGTGAGAAGAAACGAGTTAAATAACTTAGTGAGTGTAATGGACACCTGTGGATGCAAAACTTTATAAAACTCGGGGGGCAGCCCATCCGGGCCAGGTGCTTTGCCCCCAGGTAGGTCTCTTATGGTGCTAGACAATTCGTCTTGCGTAATCGGGGCATTCATTTTATCTAATTGGTCTGAAGTAATCTGTGGTAGTCTTATCGAGGCCCAGAATTGAGCTAATTTGTCGCCCGATGTCGGGGTTTGTTTAGTATATAACTGTGAGTAGTATTGTTCAAAGCATCGCACTATGTCTTCAGACTTAGTGTGTGATCTATCTTTCCAGCGTAGAGCTGCAATTTTAACTTTCGCTGTTTGCACCTTAGTCAACGTAGCCAATAATTTGCCCGCCCGTCCCCCAAACCTGTAGAATTTACCCGCGGTTTTCAATAATCCTGATGCGGCATGTTGTTTTATGAAGGATTCTAGCTCATTTTTTGCGGCTATATATTGGTCATACTGTATTTTCGAGTTAGACTGGAGGTATGAGTGATAAGTCTGTCCCAGCTGCTTTTGTAATGTTCTGTGTCTGTGTTGGGTTTTATATTTTACTTGTGCAGCATATGAGATGATATTCCCTGCCAATACTGTCTTGGCTGCCTCCCAGAATAGTTTTACATTATCTATGTGAGCGGCATTATCCGTCACATAGTCTGTCCATGAGTGTTGTAGGAATTTAATGAAAGTTTCAGATTTTGTTAGGTATGTGGGAAACCGGAGTGTATTTCTGTTTGTGTAGTGATCTGTAGAACCCAGTGTCAACTCTACTGGCGCGTGGTCTGAGATTAATATCTCATGTATTTTGCAGTCTTGCACCTGTTCAGCTAATTTATTGTCAACTAACAGTATATCTATTCGTGATAGGGTGTGTTTGGCTTTCGAAAGACATGTGTATTCCTTCCCTTCCGGGTTGTACAATCTCCATATATCACAGGTATTGATATCTGATTCAAACATTTTAAATATTTTCGATTCATATTTTGCTTTATAGTTTTTTTGGGGATCTCTAACTCTAAGAGTCTCTAACCATTGCCTGTCTAGAGTGTGTGTAGGGGAGATATTAAAATCCCCCCCCACTATCAGCTTGGATCCTATATACGGTGCGAGATTTTTGATTAATTCTTTCCAAAATCCGAAGTCTCTGTGGTTGGGTGCATATAAGTTACAGAATACATAGTCTATAGAGTCTACTGTCGCTTCCACTATCATGTATCTATCGCTAGAATCTAAATAGGTGTGTTTAATATCGACCTTCACTCTTTTCCCAAACGCTATAGCTAATCCTCTACTGGCCCTAGTGTGTGACAAAAAGACCACGTGTCCTATCCATTCCCTTTGTAGTTTTTGGTGCTCTATGTCTAGTAAATGTGTCTCTTGAAGCATTGCGACGTCGGTGTTTATTTTCCTAAGGTGGTTAAGGACTGCCTTGCGTTTAATTGGTGTGTTGAGGCCTCCCACGTTCCATGTTACTATTCTAAGTGGCATACGTGCAAGTGTGTAGTATGCAGTGTGCGAGAAGAATTAAAAAAAAAAAAAAAAAAAAGGGGAGAAAAGGGGGGGGAGGGGGGGGCACTCGGGAGTAAGGAGGGGCGAGGGCAAAGGAAGGTCGGAGGGTTCAAACTCTTATCAAACAGTGTGAAAAACAGGTTGACAGAACATCTCATAATACAAACATCGCTATACCACATTTGATTGAGTGATGCAAAAACTCTTCTCTGTCTGAACCTTGTGGTGACTTTCAGTATTGGACTGTCTTTCCTGTATGTTATTATGACTGTAGCTTTGACAGAGCTGGGGAATCTATGTATGTAAGCCCTGTAGTTTAGCTGTAATGATATGTTCAAGCTTCCCTTCAACTGGGCCATTAAGAGGAGTGGATGTGTTATCCCTCCGCTTGCTATGTGCTTTGCTTTCCTTGGTGTCATCTTTCCTTTCAGTGTCTGTCTCATAGCTGTTTCCCTGCCAGAATAGGTAGGTGAAAGTATTGTTTCCGTTAGTTATACAGAGGGTCTGTGTCTGTTTAAAAACTGTGTATCCTAGGATATTAGTGATGTTGGGATGCTTAGGATTTCCCCATCTCTGCCGACCAAGGATGTCTAGATTCCCTGGCCGGTATCTCCCCCACCTCCCCCAGCCCCTCTGTATGTCCTTCTTAGTCAGCTTTAAAATTGTGTTTTCCAGATGGTTCCCCCCGCCTAAGTAAGAAAGGTCTCTGTGTATGTGGTTTCCTGTCAGCAAACATTCAGAATTGCATAAAAAACATAAAATGGCATATCTAAACATTAATATAAACATATTAACCCAGCTTGTAGTAGTCTTTTTGCTCTTCACAACAGCAGTCAAATATAGTTGCCATGTTCTTAGAAAACAATTGAAAACATTGCAACCAGTAATTATTAAAAATATGATCGGTGAAATACATAACATATAACTGTGATACATTATAAAGTGGAACAACGTTACCCTGGGGGTCTGGGATAATCCCCCTCTATACCAGTCCACCTTCGTGGCCCAAAGGCCTCCATCTTCCCAGCAACCATGACTTAACCAGTCCTGTATAGCCATTCAAAAAAAACTTTAGTGATTTTCGTAAAACTGTCAACTGCTCCTAGAGCAGGGAGAGTAGTAGTTAGCTGTGATGTCATCTTCCTTCTGAGTGTTGACCCTGTTCTGTAGCTAGATAACTCTTCAGAGCTTGTGGTGAGTGGAAGAATTTGACTCCATGCGATGTTTGCAATCTCAGTTTAGCCGGGAACAGTAAGGCTACTTGTCTTCCTTGCTCGTGAAGCTGAGAGCACAATGGAGCAAACTCTTTTCTCTGCTTGGTTACCTCCATGGAGTAATCTTGAAATAGAAGAAGTTTTGAATCTTCATAAAGAATTTCTTTGCGGGCCCTATAGGCCCTTAGGATTTTGATTTTCTCCTGGAAATTTAGGCATTTAAATATAACCTGTCTGGGTTTGTCTTTGGCTTGATCTAGGCCTCTCTCCGGGCCTATGCGGTGCGCTCTCTCTACATCTATTGGCAATATATCAGGGTGGATGCCAAGGAGCTTAGGAAAGGTTAACGCCGTAAATTCTAAGAGGTCTTTGCCTTTGATGCGTTCTGGGACCCCAACTAGCCGTAGGTTGTTGCGCCTACTCCTGTTTTCCAAGTCATCAACACGCTCCTGAAGCAGTTGTGATTTCTTTACTAGTTGTTTAATTGTTGCATCTGCTGTCACTTGTCTGTCTTCTACATCTGAGATGCGAGTTTCAGCTGCATTTATTCTGGAGGCAAATTGACGTACCTCGCATGTAAGTGTATCAACTCCCGTTTGCAGGGAGTCCATTTTGGGGAGGAAGAATGACTTTAACTCCTGCAGCAAAGCATTATGATCAAGTCCTGTGGGTGCCCCCTGATCCAATGTATCTGTCATTTCTGCATGGACCTCTGCAGGGTGTCTGAGCTGTTTTTTATATTCGGCGTTCTTTGTCCTGTGTGACATGTCTGTGACTGCAGGCGTGGAGAGTTTGTGAAAAAATTTATCAACTTTCATCGAAATTTAGGGTTTTATTAACACTTTGGTGTGTGTTTAGTTGCACACTGCGTTGTGCGTTGCGTTGTGGAGGCTGTGGGGACAGTTAGCTGATTAAACGGCTTTGTTCTTTCTCTTTTCTTTTCTAAAGAGGTGGGGAGAGACCAAGCTGTTAAGAAGTAGGAGAGGAAAGTTATTTACTCTTAAGACTGTAATATCTTTTAATTCCCCCCTAAAGGCAGGATGTATTGTCCCTTTAATATAAGTTTTCTTTTATCCTCCACCTTCAGCGCTCCCAATGAAATGTGGTTTGTCGCCTTGGTGGCGATTTGTCTGCTCTTGGTGTAGGGGAACAGTGGCGCGTGAATTTCTCTGCCACCAGCAATAAGCGTCTGCCACGTGGGTGCCGTTATCTCAAGCCACTCTGAATGTGTTGCGGTGCGGATTTAAAACATTAAAAGTCTCTGCGTCTATTTTCTCTGATATGTTCACTCTTATGTTAGTTTCCCAGCTCTTTTTAATTATCCCCCACTCTCTTTGGATAGCTCCGTGGAGGTTGTATAAGCCTTTCTTCCAGGCCTCCCCCCTGAAAACTCTCCTCACTGATCAAAGTTCACTTCTATGTACGGAGTGTCTCCTGCTCTATCGCTGAGGCTGTTTTATAGTATAAGTCCCCTTTAAAGGTCTAGCTCGTGATTACCTGAGCAGTGTGAGGGTAAGCCTGCAGGCGTAGTTAATACTCTGTGTCCCGGAGTGATCCCAGTATGATGGGGGTAGAGCCAATATGGCGGTGCGCGTAAGTGTGGCGCTTTATCTTTTCCAGGTCTCCCGGTCGCTAGATCCGATGTAGCGATCTGCACACTGGTGATATAGGTCGGCGAAGCTTCTTGCTACCCGACAGTGTTTGAAAGTGTGGGGCTAGGCAGGTATTAGAGGTTTGTTAGGCTAAACCGTAACTTCAGTTTACGGAGCTCTGTTGAGATGCGACTGCCTGGTGAGCCCGCCTACCGGAAGTCCCGGGTTTGGGTTTTTTTATTCAAAACTATTCATTGTCCCAAAGATAGAAAATCTTTTTGAATTGTCATAAGTGTACCATCTTTTAGAATGGTGTTTATATGGTCTATTCTGCCTTTTGGTCAGTGAGGGCATTATTTGCTTACAATAGATACAATAGATGCATATCTTCATTTTCTGTTTTCATTCAGATTATTTTCATTTTCTGAGATTCTCTTTTTTTAACAAGCATTACCAATTTGTTGCTTTTCTTTCTGGTCTAGCGACAGCTCTAAGAATCTTTTCAAGGTTCTCAGTGTTTCCTTATTTGGACGGTCTCGTGGTATTGGCTCAGTCTTTTCGTTCTGCGGAATCTCATACGATTCAACTTTTGTTGTTTTTTCAAGACATGGTTAGAGGATCTTTTTATCAAAAGCTCTTTGATTCCTCAGACAAGGGTCACCTTTTTTTAGGTTTCCAGATAGATTGTGTCAATGTCTTTGTCTCTAACAGACAAGTGACAATTTTATTGGGTTCCGTTTGTCGGAACCTTCAGTCTCTATTATTTCCTTCAGTTGCTATATGCATGGAAGTTTTAGGTGTCATGGCTGCAGCATTGGATTCGATTCCCTTTGCTCATTTTCATAGGAAACCTTTCCAGTTTTGTATGCTGAATTAATGGTGCAAAGATTCTAGGATATCACTTTTTATATCTTTGAATCCCAATGTTCAACTATCTTTGACTTGGTGGTTAGATCACCATCATATAGTTCTACGGGTCTCTTCAGTTCATTCAACCTGAACCATGATCACTACAGACGCAAGTCTTTTAGGTTGGGAGGCTGTCTGGGGATCTCTGTCAGCACAAGGGGTTTGGAAATCTCAGGAGGCGAGATTACCATTCGATATTTTGGAACTCCATGCATTTCTCAGAGTTCTTCAGTTTTTGGCTTCTTTTTGAAGAAAGAGACGTTTATTGTTTTTCAGACAGACAATGTCACAACTGTGGCGTATGTCAATCATCAGGGTGGGACTCTCAGTCCTTAGGCTGTGAAAGAAGTATCTCGAATACTTGCTTGGGCTAAATCCAGCTCCTGTCTAATTTCTGCGGTCCATTTCCCAGGTATAGACAATTGGGAAGCGGATTATCTCTGTTTATCAAGCTTTACATCCGGGAGAATGGTCTCTTTACCCAGATGTGTTTTTTTTTCAAATTGTTCAGATGTGAGGGCTTCCAGAAATAGATCTGATGGCATCTCATCTAAACAAGGAACTTCCCAGGGGCCTATTCAGGTCCAGGGATCCTCAGGCGGAAGCAGTGTATGCATTGACACTTCTTTGGAGTTTTCAATCTGCCTATATTTTTTCGCCTCTGGTTCTTCTTTTTAGAGTGATTTTCAAAATCATCAGGGAGCAATCTTTTGTGTTGCTGGTGGCTCCAGCATGACCACACAGGTTTTGGTATATGGTTATTGTTCGGATGTCCAGTTGCCAATCTTGGTCACTTCCATTAAGGCCAGATCTTATATCTTAACATTCGTTTTTTTCCATCAGGAACTCAAATTATTAATTTGATGGTATGGAAATTTAACGCTTAGTACTTAGTCATAGAAGTTTCTCTGACTCAGTGATTAATACTATGTTGCAGGCTCGTAAATCTGTGTCTAGTAAGATTTATTATCGAGTTTGGAAGATTTACATCTCATGATGCTCTTCTCATAAATTCTCTTGGCATTCTTTTAGAATTCCTAGGATTTTATAGTTTCTTCAGGATGGTTTGGATAAGGGTTTTTGTCTGCGAGTTCTTTGAAAGGACAAATCTTTGCTTTTTCTGTGCTGTTTTCACAGAAAAATTTGCTAATCTTTCTGTTATTCATTGTTTTGTTCAGGCTTTGGTTTGTATCAAGCCTGTCATTCCGTTTGAGCATATGCTTTCTTTGGACATTTAAATTACTTTCATGGAAAGTATTGTTCCTTTTAGACATCTCTTCAGCTAGAACAGTTTTTGAATTATCTGCTCTTTCTTGTGAGTCTCCTTTTTCTGATTTTTCATCAGGATAAGGTGGTTTTGCTGTTTTCATTTCGATTTTTACCTTAGATGTGAATTCTAACAACATTAGTAGAGGAATTATTGTCCCTTTCTTGTGTCCTAATCCTAAGAATTCTTTGGAAAGATTCTTCCATTCTTTGGATGTGGTAAAAGTTTTGAAATATTATGTTGAAGCTACTCAGATTTCAGAAAGACTTCTAGTCTATTTGTTATCTTTTCTGCTTTTAAGAAAGGCCAGAAGGCTTCTGCCATTTCTTTGACATCTTGGTTAAAAACTTTTGATTCATCATGCTTATTTGGAGTCGGGTTAATCCACGCCTCAGAGGATTACGGCTCATTCTACTAGGTCAGTTTCTACTTCCTGGGCTTTTAAGAATGAAGCTTCTGTTGATCAGATTTGCAAAGCAACGACTCGGTCTTCTTTGCATACTTTTACTAAATTCTACCATTTTGGTGTTTTCTCTTCTTCAGAAGCAGTTTTTGGTAGAATAGTACTTCAGGCAGCTGTTTCAGTTTGATTCTTCTGCTTATAATTTCATTTTTTTTCATTATAAAAATTGAAACTTTTGATTTGGGTTGTGGATTAATTTTTCAACGGAATTGGCTGTCTTTATTTTATCCCTCCCTCTCTAGTGACTCTTGCGTGGACGTTCCACATCTTGGGTATCTGCTATCCCATACGTCACTAGCTCATGGACTCATGAAAGAAAACATAATTTATGTAAGAACTTACCTGATAAATTAATTTCTTTCATATTAGCAAGAGTCCATGAGGCCCACCCTTTTTGTGGTGGTTATGATTTTTTTGTATAAAGCACAATTATTCCAATTCCTTATTTTTGATGCTTTCGCTCCTTTCTTATCACCCCACTTCTTTGCTATTCGTTAAACTGAATTGTGGGTGTGGTGAGGGGTGTATTTATAGGCATTTTAAGGTTTGGGAAACTTTGCCCCTCCTGGTAGGAATGTATATCCCCATACGTCACTAGCTCATGGACTCTTGCTTATATGAAAGAAATGAATTTATCAGGTAAGTTCTTACATAAATTATGTTTTTTTCATTAAATAAAGTGTTTTCCAAGCTTGCTTGCCTCATTACTAGCCTGTTAAACATGTCTGACATTGAGGAAACTCATTGTTCAATTTGTTTAGAAGCCATTGTGGAACCCCCTCTTAGAATGTGTCCCACTTGTACTGATATGTCTATAAATTGCAAACAGCATATTTTGAATTATAAAAGTTTGGCATTAGATGATTCTCAGACAGAAGGAAATCAGGTTTTGCCATCTAGTTCTCCCCATGTGTCACAACCAATAATGCCCGCACAAGCGCCGCCAAGTACTTCTAGTGCGTCTAATTCTTTCACCTTGCAAGATATGGCCTCAGTTATGAATACTACCCTCACAGAGGTTTTATCTAAACTGCCAGGGTTGCAAGGGAAGCACAGTAGCTTTGGGTTGAGATCAAATGCTGAGCCTTCTGACGCTTTAGTAGCCATATCCGATATTCCCTCACAATGCTCTGAGGTAGGGATGAGGGATTTGATATCTGAGGGAAAGATTTCGGATTCAGGAAAGGTGTTCCCTCAAACAGATTCAGATATGAAGGCATTTAAATTTAAGCTAGAGCACCTCCACTTATTGCTCAGGGAGGTTTTAGCGACTCTGGATGATTGTGACCCTATTGTAGTTCCATAGAAATTGTGTAAAATGGATAAATATTTAGAGGTTCCTGTTTACACTGATGTTTTTCCGGTCCCTAAGAGGATTTCGGACATTGTTACTAAGGAGTGGGATAGACCAGGTATTCCGTTCGCTCCCCCTCCTGTTTTTAAGAAAATGTTTCCCATATCTGACACCATAAAGGACTCATGGCAGACAGTCCCTAAGGTGGAGGGAGCTATTTATACTCTGGCTAAGCGTACAACTATACCTATTGAAGACAGTTGTGCTTTCATTGATCCTATGGATAAAAAATTAGAGGGTCTCCTAAAGAAAATTTTTGTTCATCAAGGTTTTCTTCTTCAACCTATAGCGTGCATTGTTCCTGTAACCACTGCAGCTGCCTTTTGGTTTGAGGCTCTAGAAGAGGCTCTTCAGATGGATACCCCTATAGATGATATTCTGGACAGAATTAAGGCTCTTAAATTATCTAATTCTTTTATTACAGATGCCGCTTTTCATCTTGCTAAATTAGCGGCAAAGAATTCAGGTTTTGCCATTTTAGCGCGTAGAGCGTTATGGCTTAAGTCCTGGTCAGCTGATGTGTCATCCAAATCTAAGCTTTTGTCCATCCCTTTCAAAGGTAAGACCCTATTCGGGCCTGCACTGAAAGAGATCATTTCAGATATTACTGGAGGGAAGAGTCATGTCCTCCCTCAGGATAAATCAAATAAGACAAGGACCAAACAAAATAATTTTCGTTCCTTTCGAAACTTCAAGAGTGGTCCCACTTCCTCTTCCTCTGCTGCAAAGCAAGAGGGGAACTTTGCTCAATCCAAGCCAACCTGGAAACCTAATCAGGCTTGGAACAAGAGTAAACAGGGCAAAAAGCCTGCTGCTGCCACTAAGTCAGCATGAAGGGGTAGCCCCCGATCCGGGACCGAATCTAGTAGGGGGCAGACTCTCTCTCCTTGCTCAGGCCTGGGCAAGAGACGTTCAGGATTCCTGGGCAGTAGAAATTGTAACTCAGGGATACCTTCTAGATTTCAAGGATTCTCCTCCAAGGGGGAGGTTCCATCTTTCTTAATTGTCTGCAAACCCGACAAAAAAAAGAGGCGTTCTTACGCATTGTAGAAGACCTTTTTACCATGGGAGTAATCTGTCCAGTTCCAAAAGCAAAACGGGGGCAGGGGTTCTACTCCAATCTGTTTGTGGTTCTCAACAAAGAGGGAACTTTCAGACCAATTTTAGATCTCAAGATCCTAAACCAATTCCTAAGAGTCCCATCTTTCAAGATGGAGACCATTCAGACTATCTTACCATTGATCTAGGAGGGTCAATATATGACCACCGTGGACTTAAAGGATGCGTATCTACACATTCCTATCCACAAAGATCATCACCAGTTTCTCAGGTACGCCTTTCTGGACAAGCATTATCTAGACGACATTCTAATTCAAGCACCGACTTTCCAACTAGCCAAGTCTCACACAGACTTAGTGTTGGCCTTTCTAAGATCTCACGGGTGGAAAGTGAACGTGAATAAGAGTTCTCTTTCCCCCCTCACAAGAGTTTCATTTCTAGGGACTCTGATAGACTCAGTGGACATGAAAATATTTCTGACGGAGGTCAGGAAATCAAAGATTTTGTCCACCTGCTGAGCTCTTCATTCCATTCAGCGGCTCAGGGTATGGAGGTAATCGGTCTAATGGTAGCGGCAATGGACATAGTTCCGTTTGCTCGCTTGCATCTCAGACCACTGAAACTATGCATGCTCAATCAGTGGAATGGGGATTATGTGGATTTATCTCCTCAGATAAATCTGGATCAGGAGACCAGAGACTCTCTTCTTTGGTGGTTGTCACAGGATCATCTGTCCCAGGGAATGTGTTTCCGCTTATAGTGACGACAGATGCCAGCCTTCTGGGCTGGGGTGCAGTCTGGAGTTCCCTGAAAGCACAGGGTTTGTGGACTCGGGAGGAGGCTCTCCTACCGATAAATATTCTGGAATTAAGAGCGATATTCAATGCTCTCCAGGCATGGCCTCAGCTGGCTTCGGCCAGATTCATCAGGTTTCAGTCGGACAACATCACAACTGTGGCTTACATCAATTATCCGGGCGGAACAAGGAGCTCCTTAGCAATGATAGAGGTCTCAAGGATAATCCGATGGGCAGAGGCTCATTCTTGCCATCTGTCAGCGATCTATATCCCAGGAGTAGAGAACTGGGAGGCAGATTTTCTAAGTCGTCAGACTTTTCATCTGGGGGAGTGGGAACTCCATCCGGAGGTGTTTGCTCAACTGGTTCGGCTATGGGGCACACCAGAATTGGATCTGATGGCGTCTCGTCAGAACGCCAAACTTCCTCATTACGGATCCAGGTCAAGGGATCCTCAGGCTGTACTGATAGATGCTCTAGCAGTACCCTGGTCGTTCAACCTAGCTTATGTGTTTCCACCATTTCCTCTCCTTCAGGAGAGAGCTTCGGTGATCTTGATAGCTCCTGTGTGGCCACGCAAGACTTGGTATGCAGACATGGTGGACATGTCATCTCTGCCACCATGGACTCTGCCATTGAGACGGGACCTTCTCATTCAAGGTCCATTCAAGCATCCAAATCTAATTTCTCTGCAACTGACTGCTTGGAGATTGAACGCTTGATTCTATCAAAGAGAGGTTTTTCTGATTCGGTCATAGGTACCTTGATTCAGGCTCGAAAGTCTGTTACCAGGAAAATCTATCAGAAGATATGGCGTTAATATCTTTTTTGGTGCAAATCCAAAGGCTACTCCTGGAGTAAAATCAGGATTCCTAGGATTTTGTCTTTTCTCCAAGAGGGATTGGAGAAAGGAAAGGAAGAGGGGGGGGGAGAGAGAGAGCGCAAAAGAGAGGGGGAGGGAGAGAGCGCAAGGGGTGGGACCACTGTACTGCAAAAATTGGCCCATGTGAACGGCCTTTAGGACTAGTTATTACATAAAGGACTATCACAGATCACGTTTAGGTATATGACTTTTATTTTTACATAAAGGCTGCTACATGCTACATCGATATCTATATTTAAACCAAGAGGCTGAAGTGTTTTGAGTTTATATATCCACCTATTTTCAAGTTTCCTTAGTTCTAGAAGTCTGTTTGGTTTTGAAGGGGGAACCCAAACTATGATTTGTACTTTTAGAGAACTTGGGTTACTTCTATGGTAATCAAGAAAATGTTTAGGAACACTATGCTTTACAAGTTTCTCTTTTATATTGTAAATATGCTCATTTGTTCTCCGTCTTATCTTACGTTTTGTGCGGCCTACATACAGGAGGCCACACCCACACTCTAATAAGTAAACCACATATGTGGAGTCCTTTGTTAGGGCCACATTTAAATGTTAAACCAACCTTCACCTATAGAAAAGGCAAGAGTTTAAAAAATATACTAGCTCCAAGCAAACTCAGATCCACCAAGAATAAGAAGGAAGATACAAACAAGGAGGGAGATAATTGGTTAAAAGAATGGAAAGGCACTATGAAATGCGGTAAAATAAGATGCAATATGTGCAAACACCTAAACAAAGCACCAACTTTTGCAAATAGTGGGTCAACTGAAACATTTAAGATTACGTTCAGAAGTAACTGTGACTCCACATATGTGGTTTACTTAGAGTGTGGGTGTGGCCTCCTGTATGTAGGCCGCACAAAACATAAGAGAAGACGGAGAACAAACAAGCATATTTACAATATAAAAGAGAAACTTGTAAAACATAGTGTTCCTAATCATTTTCTTGATTACCATGGAAGTAACCCAAGTTCTCTAAAAGTACAAATCATAGATTGGGTTCCCCCTTCAAAACCAAACAGACTTCTAGAACTAAGGAAACTTGAAAATAGGTGGATATATAAACTCAAAACTCTTCAGCCTCTTGGTTTAAAGAGACAGTCAAGTCCAAAAAAAACTTTCATGATTTAAATAGGGCATGGAATTTTAAACAACTTCCCAATTTACTTTTATCACCAATTTTGCTTTGTTCTCTTGGTATTCTTAGTTGAAAGCTAAACCTAGGAGGTTCATATGCTAATTTCTTAGACCTTGAAGACTGCCTCTAATCTGAATACATTTTGATCACTAGAAAGCATTAGTTCACGTGTTTCATATAGATACCATTGAGCTCAAGCACGTAAAGTGACCTAGGAGTGAGCACTGATTGGCTAAACTGCATGTCTGTCAAAAGAACTGAAATAAGGGGGCAGTCAGCAGAATCTTAGATACAAGATAATTACAGAGGTAAAACATGTATTATTATAACTGTGGTTATGCAAAACTGGGGAATGGGTAATAAAGAGATTATGTTTCTTTTTAAACAACAAAAATTCTGGTGTTGACTGTCCCTTTAAATATAGATATTGATGTAGCAGCCTTTATGTAAAAATAAAGGTCATATACCTAAACGTGATCTGTGATAGTCCTTTATGTAATAACAATGCGTTACACAATTGAATTTAATCTCTTGGGTAGTAGAAACTAATTTTGTAAAACACATATAGCATAATATGTCATCTATCTGTACACACATTTAGTGTGAGCTCGAACAGACCTAAAATAGTATGTTTCTTTCATGTAATTAGCAAGAGTCCATGAGCTAGTGACGTATGGGATATACATTCCTACCAGGAGGGGCAAAGTTTCCCAAACCTCAAAATGCCTATAAATACACCCCTCACCACACCCACAAATCAGTTTTACAAACTTTGCCTCCTGTGGAGGTGGTGAAGTAAGTTTGTGCTAGATTCTACGTTGATATGCGCTCCGCAGCAGGTTGGAGCCCGTTTTTCCTCTCAGCGTGCAGTGAATGTCAGAGCGATGTGAAGAGAGTATTGCCTATTTGAATTCAATGATCTCCTTCTACGGGGTCTATTTCATAGGTTCTCTGTTATCGGTCGTAGAGATTCATCTCTTACCTCCCTTTTCAGATCGACGATATACTCTTATATATACCATTACCTCTACTGATTCTCGTTTCAGTACTGGTTTGGCTTTCTACTACATGTAGATGAGTGTCCTGGGGTAAGTAAGTCTTATTTTTGTGACACTCTAAGCTATGGTTGGGCACTTTTATATAAAGTTCTAAATATTTGTGTTTAAACATTTATTTGCCTTGATTCAGGATGTTCAATATTCCTTATTTCAGACAGTCAGTTTCATTATTTGGGATAATGCATTTGAATAACAGAATTTATGCTTACCTGATAAATTACTTTCTCCAACGGTGTGTCCGGTCCACGGCGTCATCCTTACTTGTGGGATATTCTCTTCCCCAACAGGAAATGGCAAAGAGTCCCAGCAAAGCTGGTCACATGATCCCTCCTAGGCTCCGCCCACCCCAGTCATTCGACCGACGGACAGGAGGAAATATATATAGGAGAAACCATATGATACCGTGGTGACTGTAGTTAGAGAAAATAATTCATCAGACCTGATTAAAAAACCAGGGCGGGCCGTGGACCGGACACACCGTTGGAGAAAGTAATTTATCAGGTAAGCATAAATTCTGTTTTCTCCAACATTGGTGTGTCCGGTCCACGGCGTCATCCTTACTTGTGGGAACCAATACCAAAGCTTTAGGACACGGATGAAGGGAGGGAGCAAATCAGGTCACCTAAATGGAAGGCACCACGGCTTGCAAAACCTTTCTCCCAAAAATAGCCTCCAAAGAAGCAAAAGTATCACATTTGTAAAATTTGGCAAAAGTGTGCAGTGAAGATCAAGTCGCTGCCTTACATATCTGGTCAACAGAAGCCTCGTTCTTGAAGGCCCATGTGGAAGCCACAGCCCTAGTGGAGTGAGCTGTGATTCTTTCAGGAGGCTGCCGTCCAGCAGTCTCATAAGCCAATCGGATAATGCTTTTAAGCCAAAAGGAAAGAGAGGTAGAAGTCGCTTTTTGACCTCTCCTTTTACCAGAATAAACAACAAACAAGGAGGATGTTTGTCTGAAATCTTTAGTAGCCTCTAAATAGAATTTTAGAGCACGGACTACGTCCAAATTGTGTAACAAACGTTCCTTCTTTGAAACTGGATTCGGACACAAAGAAGGTACAACTATCTCCTGGTTAATATTTTTGTTGGAAACAACTTTCGGAAGAAAACCAGGCTTAGTACGCAAAACCACCTTATCTGCATGGAACACCAGATAGGGCGGAGAACACTGCAGAGCAGATAACTCTGAAAATCTTCTAGCAGAAGAAATTGCAACCAAAAACAAAACTTTCCAAGATAATAACTTAATATCTACGGAATGTAAGGGTTCAAACGGAACCCCTTGAAGAACTGAAAGAACTAGATTTAGACTCCAGGGAGGAGTCAAAGGTCTGTAAACAGGCTTGATCCTAACCAGAGCCTGAACAAATGCTTGAACATCTGGCACAGCTGCCAGTCTTTTGTGAAGTAAAACAGATAAAGCAGAGATCTGTCCCTTCAGAGAACTTGCAGATAATCCTTTCTCCAAACCTTCTTGTAGAAAGGATAGAATCTTAGGAATTTTTATCTTGTTCCATGGGAATCCTTTAGATTAACACCAACAGATATATTTTTTCCATATTTTATGGTAAAATTTTCTAGTTACAGGCTTTCTAGCCTGAATCAGAGTATCTATTACAGAATCTGAAAACCCACGCTTTGATAAAATCAAGCGTTCAATCTCCAAGCCGTCGGTTGGAGGGAAACCAGATTCGGATGTTCGAATGGACCCTGAACAAGAAGGTCCTGTCTCAAAGGTAGCTTCCATGGTGGAGCCGATGACATATTCACCAGGTCTGCATACCAAGTCCTGCGTGGCCACGCAGGAGCTATCAAGATCACCGAGGCCCTCTCCTGATTGATCCTGGCTACCAGCCTGGGGATGAGAGGAAACGGTGGGAATACATAAGCTAGGTTGAAGGTCCAAGGTGCTACTAGTGCATCTACTAGGGTCGCCTTGGGATCCCTGGATCTGGACCCGTAGCAAGGAACCTTGAAGTTCTGACGAGACGCCATCAGATCCATGTCTGGAATGCCCCATAATTGAGTTATTTGGGCAAAGATTTCCGGATGGAGTTCCCACTCCCCCGGATGGAATGTCTGACGACTCAGAAAATCCGCTTCCCAATTTTCCACTCCTGGGATGTGGATCGCAGACAAGTGGCAGGAGTGATCCTCCGCCCATTGAATTATCTTGGTCACTTCTTTCATCGCCAGGGAAGTCCTTGTTCCCCCCTGATGATTGATATATGCAACGGTCGTCATGTTGCCTGACTGAAACCTTATGAATTTGGCCTTTGCTAGTTGAGGCCAAGCTCTGAGAGCATTGAATATCGCTCTCAGTTCCAGAATGTTTATCGGGAGAAGAGACTCTTCCCGAGACCATAGACCCTGAGCTTTCAGGGATTCCCAGACCGCGCCCCAGCCCACTAGGCTGGCGTCGGTCGTGACAATGACCCACTCTGGTCTGCGGAAGCTCATTCCCTGTTACAGATTGTCCAGGGTCAGCCACCAACGGAGTGAATCTCTGGTCTTTTGATCTACTTGAATCGTCGGAGACAAGTCTGTATAATCCCCATTCCACTGACTGAGCATGCACAGTTGTAATGGTCTTAGATGAATTCGTGCAAAAGGAACTATGTCCATTGTTGCAACCATCAATCCTATTACTTCCATGCACTGCGCTATGGAAGGACGAGGAACAGAATGAAGTACTTGACAAGAGCTTAGAAGTTTTGATTTTCTGACCTCTGTCAGAAAAATCCTCATTTCTAAGGAATCTATTATTGTTCCCAAGAAGGAAACTCTTGTTGACGGGGACAGAGAACTTTTTTCTTTGTTCACCTTCCATCCGTGAGATCTGAGAAAGGCTAGGACGATGTCCGTATGAGCCTTTGCTTTTGACAGGGACGACGCTTGAATCAGGATGTCGTCCAAGTAAGGTACTACTGCAATGCCCCTTGGTCTTAGAACCGCTAGAAGGGACCCTAGTACCTTTGTGAAAATCCTTGGAGCAGTGGCTAATCCAAATGGAAGTGCCACAAACTGGTAATGCTTGTCCAGAAAAGCGAACCTTAGGAACTGATGATGTTCCTTGTGGATAGGAATATGTAGGTACGCATCCTTTAAATCCACGGTAGTCATAAATTGATTTTCCTGGATAGTAGGTAGGATCGTTCGAATAGTTTCCATTTTGAACGATGGTACCCTGAGAAATTTGTTTAGGATCTTTAGATCCAAAATTGGTCTGAATGTTCCCTCTTTTTTGGGAACTATGAACAGATTGGAATAAAATCCCATTCCTTGTTCTCTTATTGGAACTGGATGTATCACTCCCATCTTTAACAGGTCTTCTACACAATGTAAGAATGCCTGTCTCTTTATTTGGTTTGAAGATAATTGAGACCTGTGGAACCTTCCCCTTGGGGGTAGTTCCTTGAATTCCAGGAGATAACCTTGAGAAACTATTTCTAGCGCCCAAGGATCCTGAACATCTCTTGCCCAAGCCTGAGCAAAGAGAGAAAGTCTGCCCCCCACTAGATCCGGTCCCGGATCGGGGGCTATCCCTTCATGCTGTTTTGGTAGCAGTGGTAGGCTTCTTGGCCTGCTTACCCTTGTTCCAGCCTTGCATTGGTTTCCAGGCTGGTTTGGGTTGTGAAGTATTACCCTCTTGCTTAGAGGATACAGAATTAGAGACTGGTCCGTTTCTGCGAAAGGGACGAAAATTAGGCTTATTATTAGCCTTAAAAGACCTATCCTGTGGGAGGGCGTGGCCCTTTCCCCCAGTGATGTCTGAAATAATCTCTTTCAAATCAGGTCCAAATAATGTTTTACCTTTGAAAGGAATGTTAAGCAATTTTGTCTTGGAAGACACATCCGCTGACCAAGACTTTAGCCAAAGCACTCTGCGCGCCACGACAGCAAACCCTGAATTTTTCGCCGCTAATCTAGCTAATTGCAAAGCGGCATCTAAAACAAAAGAGTTAGCCAATTTAAGTGCTTGAACTCTGTCCATAACCTCCTCATACGAAGATTCTTTACTGAGCGATTTTTCTAGTTCCTCGAACCAGAAACACGCTGCCGTAGTGACAGGAACAATGCATGAAATTGGTTGTAGAAGGTAACCTTGCTGTACAAAAATCTTTTTAAGCAAACCCTCTAATTTCTTATCCATAGGATCTTTGAAAGCACAACTATCTTCGATAGGAATAGTAGTGCGTTTGTTTAGAGTAGAAACCGCCCCCTCGACCTTGGGGACTGTCTGCCATAAGTCCTTTCTGGGGTCGACTATAGGAAATAATTTCTTAAATATAGGGGGGGGAACAAAAGGTATGCCGGGCCTTTCCCACTCTTTATTTTACTATGTCCGCCACCCGCTTGGGTATAGGAAAAGCGTCGGGGGGCACCGGAACCTCTAGGAACTTGTCCATCTTACATAATTTCTCTGGAATGACCAAATTGTCACAATCATCCAGAGTAGATAACACCTCCTTAAGCAGTGCGCGGAGATGTTCTAATTTAAATTTAAATGTCACAACATCAGGTTCAGCTTGATGAGAATTTTTTCCTGAATCTGAAATTTCTCCATCAGACAAAACCTCCCTCATGGCCCCTTGAGATTGGTGTGAGGGTATGTCAGAACAGTTATCATCAGCGTCCTCTTGCTCTTCAGTGTTTAAAACAGAGCAATCGCGCTTTCTCTGATAAGTAGGCATTTTGGATAAAAGATTTGCTATTGAGTTATCCATTACAGCCGTTAATTGTTGCATAGTAATAAGCATTGGCGCACTAGATGTACTAGGGGCCTCCTGTGTGGGCATAACTGGTGTAGACACAGTAGGGGATGATGTAGTATCATGTTTACTCCCCTCATTTGAGGAATCATCTTGGGCAATATCATTATCTGTTGCATTACTGTCCTTACTTTGTTTGGACACTATGGCACAATTATCACATAAATTTAAATGGGGAGACACATTGGCTTTCATACATATAGAACATAGCTTATCTGATGGTACAGACATGTTAAACAGGCTTAAACTTGCCAACAAAGCACAAAAAACGTTTTAAAATAAAACCGTTACTGTCACTTTAAATTTCAAACTGAAAACACTTTATTACTGAATATGTGAAAAAGTATGAAGGAATTGTTCAAAATTCACCAAAATTTCACCACAGTGTCTTAAAGCATTAAAAGTATTGCACACCAAATTTCAGAGCTTTAACCCTTAAATTAACGGAACCGGAGCCGTTTTTACATTTAACCCCTATACAGTCCCAGAATGAGGCTCTGTCTATAACTAGAAAGGCCCCCATCTGAAAAAGGTGTCCAACACAGTGCCTGCCGTTTTTCTAAACATTCCCCAAGATTATAATACCAATAATTAGTTAGAATCTGCATAATATGCCTAGTAAAGCAATTGTTTTAGCCCAGAAAAATGTCTACCAGTTTTTAAGCCCTTTTTGAAGCCCTTTATTCTTTTATGTTTAACTAAGAAAATGGCTTACCGGTCCCCATGAGGGGAAATGACAGCCTTCCAGCATTACATGGTCTTGTTAGAAATATGGCTAGTCATACCTTAAGCAGAAAAGACTGCTAACTGTTTCCCCCAACTGAAGTTACTTCATCTCAACAGTCCTGTGTGGAAACAGCAATCGATTTTAGTTACTGTGCTAAAATCATCTTCCTCTTACAAACAGAAATCTTCATCCTTTTCTGTTTCAGAGTAAATAGTACATACCAGCACTATTTTAAAATAACAAACACTTGATAGAAGAATAAAACTACATTTAAACACCAAAAAACTCTTAACCATCTCCGTGGAGATGTTGCCTGTGCAACGGCAAAGATAATGACTGGGGTGGGCGGAGCCTAGGAGGGATCATGTGACCAGCTTTGCTGGGACTCTTTGCCATTTCCTGTTGGGGAAGAGAATATCCCACAAGTAAGGATGACGCCGTGGACCGGACACACCAATGTTGGAGAAAATCAATTTTTTTCTTACCTTAAAATTTGACTTTTTTTCCCTGTGGGATGTTAGGCTCGCAGGGGCTGAAAATGCTTCATTTTATTGCGTCATTCTTGGCGCTGACTTTTTTGGCGCAAAAATTTTGTTTGTTATTTCCCGCGTCATACGTGTCGCCGGAAGTTGCGTCATTTTTTGACGTTTTTGCGCCAAAAATGTTGGCGTTACAGGATATGGCGTCATTTTTGGCGCTAAAAGCATTTAGGCGCCAAATAATGTGGGAGTCTTTTTTGGCGCCAAAAAATATGGGTGTCATTATTGTCTCCACATTATTTAAGTCTCATTGTTTATTTGCTTCTGGTTGCTAGAAGCTTGTTCACTGGCATTTTTTCCCATTCCTGAAACTGTCATTTAAGGAATTTGATCAATGTTTGCTTTATATGTTGTTTTTTCTTTTACATATTGCAAGATGTCTCAGATTGATCCTGAATCAGAAGATACTTCTGGAAAATCGCTGCCTGATGCTGGATCTACCAAAGTTAAGTGTATTTGCTGTAAACTTGTGGTATCTGTTCCTCCAGCTGTTGTTTGTAATGAATGTCATGACAAACTTGTTAATGCAGATAATATTTCCTTTAGTAATGTTACATTACCTGTTGCTGTTCCATCAACATCTAATACTCAGAGTGTTCCTGTTAACGTAAGAGATTTTGTTTCTAAATCCATTAAGAAGGCTATGTCTGTTATTCCTCCTTCTAGTAAACGTAAAAGGTCTTTTAAAACTTCTCATTTTTCAGATGAATTTTTAAATGAACATCATCATTCTGATTCTGATAATGATTCCTCTGGTTCTGTTTCAGAGGTTGATGCTGATAAATCTTCATATTTATTCAAAATGGAATTTATTCGTTCTTTACTTAAAGAAGTCTTTATTGCATTAGATATAGAGGATTCTGGTCCTCTTGATACTAAATCTAAACGTTTAAATAAGGTTTTTAAATCTCCTGTAGTTATTCCAGAAGTTTTTCCTGTCCCTGATGCTATTTCTGAAGTAATTTCCAGGGAATGGAATAATTTGGGTAATTCATTTACTCCTTCTAAACGTTTTAAGCAATTATATCCTGTGCCATCTGACAGATTAGAGTTTTGGTACAAAATCCCTAAGGTTGATGGGGCTATCTCTACTCTTGCTAAACATACTACTATTCCTACGGCAGATAGTACTTCCTTTAAGGATCCTTTAGATAGGAAAATTGAATCCTTTCTAAGAAAAGCTTACTTATGTTCAGATAATCTTCTTAGACCTGCTATATCTTTAGCGGATGTTGCTGCAGCCTCAACTTTTTGGTTGGAAGCTTTAGCGCAACAAGTAACAGATCATAATTCTCATAGCATTGTTAATCTTCTTCAACATGCTAATAATTTTATTTGTGATGCCATCTTTGATATCATTAGGGTTGATGTCAGGTATATGTCTCTAGCTATTTTAGCTAGAAGAGCTTTATGGCTTAAAACTTGGAATGCTGATATGTCTTCCAAGTCAACTTTGCTTTCCCTTTCTTTCCAGGGTAATAAATTATTTGGTTCACAGTTGGATTCTATTATTTCAACTGTTACTGGGGGGAAAGGAACTTTTTTACCACAGGATAAAAAATCTAAAGGTAAATTTAGGTCTACTAATCGTTTTCGTTCTTTTCGTCACAATAAGGAACAAAAGCCTGATCCTTCCCCTACAGGAGCGGTATCAGTTTGGAAACCATCTCCAGTCTGGAATAAATCCAAGCCTTTTAGAAAGCCAAAGCCAGCTCCCAAGTCAACATGAAGGTGCGGCCCTCATTCCAGCCCAGCTGGTAGGGGGCAGATTACGATTTTTCAAAGAAATTTGGATCAATTCGATTCACAATCTTTGGATTCAGAACATTGTTTCACAAGGGTACAGAATAGGCTTCAAGATAAGGCCTCCTGCAAGAAGATTTTTTCTTTTCCGTGTCCCAGTAAATCCAGTGAAGGCTCAAGCATTTCTGAAATGTGTTTCAGATCTAGAGTTAGCTGGAGTAATTGTGCCAGTTCCAGTTCTGGAACAGGGGCTGGGGTTTTACTCAAATCTCTTTATTGTGCCAAAGAAGGAGAATTCCTTCAGACCAGTTCTGGATTTAAAAATATTGAATCATTATGTAAGGATACCGATATTCAAAATGGTAACTATAAGGACTATTCTGCCTTTTGTTCAGCAAGGGCATTATATGTCCACAATAGATTTACAGGATGCATATCTGCATATTCCGATTCATCCAGATCACTATCAGTTTCTGAGATTCTCTTTCCTAGACAAGCATTACCAGTTTGTGGCTCTGCCGTTTGGCCTAGCAACAGCTCCAAGGATTTTTACAAAGGTTCTCAGTGCCCTTCTGTCTGTAATCAGAGAACAGGGTATTGTGGTATTTCCTTATTTGGACGATATCTTGGTACTTGCTCAGTCTTCACATTTAGCAGAATCTCATACGAATCGACTTGTATTGTTTCTTCAAGAACATGGTTGGAGGATCAATTTACCAAAAAGTTAATTGATTCCTCAGACAAGGGTAACCTTTTTAGGTTTCCAGATGGATTCAGTGTCCATGACTCTGTCTCTGACAGACAAGAGACGTCTAAAATTGGTTTCAGCTTGTCGAAACCTTCAGTCTCAATCATTCCCTTCGGTAGCCTTATGCATGGAAATTCTAGGTCTTATGACTGCTGCATCGGACGCGATCCCCTTTGCTCGTTTTCACATGCGAACTCTTCAGCTCTGTATGCTGAACCAGTGGTGCAGGGATTATACAAAGATATCTCAATATCTTTGAAACCGATTGTACGACACTCTCTGACGTGGTGGACAGACCACCATCGTTTAGTTCAGGGGGCTTCTTTTGTTCTTCCGACCTGGACTGTGATTTCAACAGATGCAAGTCTGACAGGTTGGGGAGCTGTTTGGGGGTCTCTGACAGCACAAGGGGTTTGGGAATCTCAGGAGGTGAGATTACCAATCAACATTTTGGAACTCCGTGCAATTTTCAGAGCTCTTCAGTCATGGCCTCTTCTAAAGAGAGAGTCGTTCATTTGTTTTCAGACGGACAATGTCACAACCGTGGCATATGTCAATCATCAAGGAGGGACTCACAGTCCTCTGGCTATGAAAGAAGTATCTCGAATACTGGTATGGGCAGGAATCCATCTCCTGTCTATTTTCTGCGGTTCATATCCCAGGTATAGACAATTGGGAAGCGGATTATCTCAGTCGCCAAACGTTACATCCGGGCGAATGGTCTCTTCACCCAGAGGTATTTCTTCAGATTGTTCAAATGTGGGGACTTCCAGAAATAGATCTGATGGCTTCTCATCTAAACAAGAAACTTCCCAGGTATCTGTCCAGATCCAGGGATCCTCAGGCGGAGGCAGTGGATGCATTGTCACTTCCTTGGAAGTATCATCCTGCCTATATCTTTCCGCCTCTAGTTCTCCTTCCATGAGTGATTTCCAAGATTCTAAATGAGTGCTCGTTTGTTCTGCTGGTGGCTCCAGCATGGCCTCACAGGTTTTGGTATGCGGATCTTGTCCGGATGGCTACTTGCCAACCGTGGACTCTTCCATTAAGACCAGACCTTCTATCACAAGGTCCTTTTTTCCATCAGGATCTCAAATCCTTAAATTTGAAGGTATGGAGATTGAACGCTTGATTCTCAGTCATAGAGGTTTCTCTGACTCAGTAATTAATACTATGTTACAGGCTCGTAAATCTGTATCTAGGAAGATATATTATCGAGTCTGGAAGATTTACATTTCTTGGTGTTTTTCTCATCATTTTTCTTGGCATTCTTTTAGAATTCCTAGAATTTTACAATTTCTTCAGGATGGTTTGGATAAAGGTTTGTCTGCAAGTTCCTTGAAAGGACAAATCTCTGCTCTTTCTGTTCTTTTCCACAGAAAGATTGCTAGTCTTCCTGATATTCATTGTTTTGTACAGGCTTTGGTTCGTATAAAACCTGTTAAGTCAATTTCTCCTCCTTGGAGTTTGAATTTGGTTCTGGGGGCTCTTCAAGCTCCTCCGTTTGAACCTATGCATTCGCTGGACATTAAATTACTTTCTTGGAAAGTTTTGTTTCTTTTGGCCATCTCTTCTGCTAGAAGAGTTTCTGAATTATCTGCTCTTTCTTGTGAGTCTCCTTTTCTGATTTTTCATCAGGATAAGGCGGTGTTGCGAACTTCTTTTAAATTTTTACCTAAGGTTGTGAATTCTAACAACATTAGTAGAGAAATTGTGGTTCCTTCATTGTGTCCTAATCCTAAGAATTCTAAGGAAAGATCGTTGCATTCTTTGGATGTAGTTAGAGCTTTGAAATATTATGTTGAAGCTACTAAAAATTTCCGAAAGACTTCTAGTCCATTTCTTTGGCGTCTTGGTTAAAGCCTTTGATTCATCATGCTTATGTCGAGTCGGGTAAAACTCCGCCTCAGAGGATTACAGCTCATTCTACTAGGTCAGTTTCTACTTCCTGGGCGTTTAGGAATGAAGCTTCGGTTGATCAGATTTGCAAAGCAGCAACTTGGTCTTCTTTGCATACTTTTACTAAATTCTACCATTTTGATGTGTTTCTTCTTCTAAAGCAGTTTTTGGTAGAAAAGTACTTCAGGCAGCTGTTTCAGTTTGATTCTTCTGCTTATAATTTCAGTTTTTTTCATTATAAGATTTAAACTTTGTTTTGGGTGTGGATTATTTTCAGCGGAATTGGCTGTCTTTATTTTATCCCTCCCTCTCTAGTGACTCTTGCGTGGAAGATCCACATCTTGGGTAGTCATTATCCCATACGTCACTAGCTCATGGACTCTTGCTAATTACATGAAAGAAAACATAATTTATGTAAGAACTTACCTGATAAATTCATTTCTTTCATATTAGCAAGAGTCCATGAGGCCCACCCTTTTTGTGGTGGTTATAATTTTTTTGTATAAAGCACAATTATTCCAATTCCTTATTTTTTTATGCTTTCGCACTTTTTTCTTATCACCCCACTTCTTGGCTATGCGTTAAACTGATTTGTGGGTGTGGTGAGGGGTGTATTTATAGGCATTTTGAGGTTTGGGAAACTTTGCCCCTCCTGGTAGGAATGTATATCCCATACGTCACTAGCTCATGGACTCTTGCTAATATGAAAGAAATGAATTTATCAGGTAAGTTCTTACATAAATTATGTTTTTTAGTGGTAGTGTGTTTAAAGTATTCTATCAAAACTTCTTAATAACAGCATCTAATAAACTAAATGGGCTGCCTAATTAGTCCTATAGAACTGTGAACGAAAACAATTGGTAGTTACCAGACACACCCACATTATAAGTGATTGGTACACATCCCTTTAAAGGGACAGTCAACACCAGAATTTTTGTTGTTTTAAAAGATAGATAATCCCTTAATTACCAATTCCCCAGTTTTTCATAACCAACACAGTTATAATTATACACATTTTACCTCTGTAATTACCTTGTATCTGAACCTCAGCAGACTGTCAAAAGAACTTAAATAAGGGGCAGACTTGCATTTTAGCCAATCAGAGCTGTCTCCATGGTAAATTCACGTGCATGAGCTCAATGTTATCTATATGAAACACGTGAACTAATGCCCTCTAGTGGTGACAAACTATCAAAATGCACTTAGAGGCAGCCTTCAAGGTCAAAGAAATTAGCATATGAACCTCCTAGGTTTAGCTTTCAACTAAGAATACTAAGAGAACAAAGCAAAATTGGCGATAAAAGTAAATTAGAAAGTTGTTTAAAATGACATGCCCTATTTGAAACATGAAGAAAAAAAAATTGAACTTGACTGTCCCTTTAACCCCTTGAGTGCTAACGACGGCTCTGAGCCATCACAGAGTTTCCCACTCTGGTGCTAACGACGGCTCAGAGCCGTCGCTAGCACTCTCCCACCTTGAGGGAGATCTGGGGGCTCCCACCCGCTCCTACCCCGGCGATCGTGCCTGATCGTTCCCGTTTTGTGTGCTGACGTCACGCGCAGTAACGTGATGACGTCATTGCACAACTTTATTTATACTTAACAATGTTAAGTATAGGAGCAGGGGGCATGCTGCTTAGAAGCCAGTGTATCTCAGGCATCTAAGCAGCCACAGACCCCCAAGACCCACCATTGGAAAGATAATCGCTTAACCTTTCAAACAGTAAGTCTTGGGGTCTGAAAAAAATATAAAAAAAAGTTAAAAAAAAAATGTTAAAAAAAATTAAAAAATCTTATCACCCAGGTGGGAAAGTACTTAGCACTCAAAGGGTTAAATACAAAGGGCGCAACTTTGAAAACATCCGTTATTTTATGCTTTTAAAGAAGCCCGGCCATTGGCTGGGAGAAACGCATAAGGAAACAGCAAACAGATTGGAAGTGCCTTTGTCCTCGCTCAGCCACTAAGCACGCTCATAGGGTATCAGGAAAACCTGTCAGTTGCATTGATGGAGAATAAAGAGACAGTCCATCTCTGCCTGCTGTGAGTGACGTGGAGTTCTAACAACTGAATGCTTTTACTTGAGTCTTCCCTTGTGCGCCTTCTCTTTTTCTCTTTTCTACATATGTAACCACACACAGAGCCAAGGCTAGGAATTACCAGGCTGGAAAAATGCGGCACAGAACAGGCATCTCAACTCTCCACTGTTATTTAAAGGGGCACTCATTGCAACTTTTTGAGAAGTCAAGATATCACCTACACAAAGGTCTTTAAAACATTTTGTTAATTCATATGAATATCCAAAAACCTTAAGACATAATACGCATCCTGTATGGACATTAAGACAAAAGGTACTGTTATCTTAGTGGTTACTCAATTAGACAATATCTATGAATAAGTATATATTTGTCAGGGTTTTTTCCCTGCCTTGTTTTCCATGTGCTGCTGGCAGCCATTTTACTCGCCTCTCTTGCTGACTCTGGTGCATACTGTGTGATGCTGCTCATTTCCTGCACTTCCTTTTATGGCCAGACTGATGTACATCATCCGTGTAAAACAGGATGCAGTCTCAGAATTGTGATGTCATCACTTATTATTTAAAGGGCCTCTGTACAGTATGCTTTGCCCTTGTGTTGTCTCAGACCTGTTTGTGAGAGCTCCTGTGTATTACCTGGCTGTCTGAGGTCCCTCCTGGTTCCTGATTCCTGGCTTGTTCCTGACTCTGCTGTTCTCCTTGTTCCTGACTGGCATGGTAAGACTCTTGGAGTCCTCCATAGCCGGAGCACAGATGGCGGCTACGTCCCCAGCTCTTTCCTGGTATGCCTTCAGCATGTTCACATGAAAGGTCCGGTGGACCCAGTAATCTGAGCATTTAGCTACCAGGTAGGTTGTGTCATTCAGCTGCTCTACCACTCAGTAGGGCCCCTGCTAGGAGGCCTGTAGCTTGTCTATTTTGACAGGCTTCAAGGCAAGGACCTTCTGCCCCCCTGCTAGGGTTCGGTTACGGGCATTCCGGTTATACCACCGCTTCTGCCTACCTTGAGCGACTTGAAGGCTCTCTCGCACCCTCTCTGCGAGGTCCTTCCTTCGGTCCCTGAATTCTAGAATGTACTGCACAATGGAGTGTCTTTCCTCCCCGGCTGACCCCTCCAAGTGGGCTCTCAATAGGTCTAGGGGTCCCTTTATCTTCTGGCCATACACAATTCAAAGGGGGAGAACCCAGTGGATTCCTGCTGCACCTCTCGGTATGCAAACAGGTGGTGCGGTAGGTATCTCTCCCAGTCTTTGTTAGAGGCAGGGATCATCCTAAGCAACTGCTTCAGGGTCTCGTTGAACCTCTAACACAACCCATTAGTCTGGGGGTGGTATGGAACACTGTGCAGGGGTTTTATCCAGCACAGTCTCCATAGCTGCCGGATGAGCTCCGCCGTGAACTGAATTACTTGATCAGAGAGCACTTCCCTGGGAAAACCTACCCTGGTAAATATCCGGAGCAGTGCATCTGCCACTGTCTCCGCCTGGACATTAGACAGAGGGATCGCCACTGGGTACCGGGTGGCATAATCTACCACTATCAGTATATACTTTTTCCTGGTAGGGCTGGGGTAGGGCACTGGACCAATAATATCTATGGCGACCCGGCTGAAGGGTTCGTCAATGATGGGGAGGGGGTGTAAGGAGGCTTTGGAGTGGTCCCCTCTCTTTCCTACTCTCTGGCATATGTCACAGGTCCTACAATACTGCATAATATTGTCTGTAACCCCTGGCCAAAAGAATGTCTGGGTCAGCCTATGATGGGTCCTAGATTTCCCTAGATGTCCTGCTAGGGGAATGTCATGCCCTATCCGCAGCAGGTCGTACCGATACTTCTGCGGTACCACCAGCTGGCTTTTGGGCACCGGCCCCTTTTTCCTCTTGGAAATCCTGTACAGGAGCCCCCTTTCCCACTAAAAACTATCCCCTTCGGGGCCCTTGGGGGTCAGTCCCTACTCGTTCACGGTAAGGGGCTAGGATCGGGTTGCTCAATGTCTCCTGGGCGAAGTCAGTGGGGGACTCCAGTGGAGCTGGTCGGTGGGCAGGAGTCAGGCGGAGTGGCTTACCTGGGTCCCCAGATCGTGCGCCGTGGCCTGGCATCTGGCTTGCTGACGGGTGGTGACAGGGCAAACATCCGTGGGGTTATCCCACACAAAGGCTGCAGCAAGGTGGCTGAGGTCATTTCCCAACAAGACCTTGGTGGACAGATGGCTCATGATCCCTACACCCCCATCGAAGTACACCCGTGCACTAGGGATCCGCAGTACTGTACCCCCAGCCACATGAACTGCCAGGGATCTCCCGGTGGGGACCAGGTGTGGCTGGGCAAGGGTAACTGGCTCCATTGTCTCGTAATCCCTGGGCTGGTCGGCCATTGATACAGACGTCCTGGGCACTCTCGTCTCATGTGGCCCGCCCATCCGCACTCGTAGCACCCCTGGGATGAGCTGGGCCCTGAGGGGCAGACAGGTGCCAGCAAAGTCTGAGGGTACCGGGAAGGTGCCAGAGGGCGGGCAGAAGTGGGAGCGGAGCGGGTCACTGGTCGGGGGTCAGGGATGGTCTGGCGCCGGGCATCCAAGTATTGATCAGCCAGGACGGCTGCCTGGTCGGCTGTTGTAGGCCCCTTATCTTTGACACAGTCTCGGACCTCCGCCGGGGAGTGGTTGTAAAAATGCTCCAACAAAATGAGCTGGGTAGCCTCTTCCAGGGAAGTTACATGGCAGCCTGCAAACCAAGAGTCCAAGGACCAGGTGAACCTCTGTGAATGGCTGCCCCTCTTGTATTTTTAGTTCTCTGAACTTCAGCCGGTGAAACTCTGACGTGAGACCATAGCAGGCAAGGATGCGCTCCTTCACCCGGTCATAGTTCTTTCTGTCTCCTGGGGGCACAGTGTTGAAAGCCTCCAGGGCCCGTCCGGACAGCTTTCTGAGCAAGAGGATGACTCTGTCGGCAGTGGCGACACCCTGCAACTCGCAATGGGTTTCAAATACTTGATGGTCGCTGTTGATCCCGTCCTCATTGTCTTTGAAGGCTCGAAAAGCCTCATGGGGTAGCTTCCTTGGCAGGGGAGGTGGGTCCAGATGAGCCGGCACGGCTCCCCCCATAGACTTTTGGAACTCCAGCATCTGGAACTGGGTGGTGTCTGTGATTATCCGAGTGATAACCTCCTTGGGTGGGGCAATTCCATAGAGGTCCAGCCGCCACTGGATCTCTCTCTGTAGTTCAGACATCGTCGTCCCCTGGGTTTACGCCTCGCTGGGCCGTTTGCTGTCCCGACTGCTACCGGCCTCACTAGCTGGCTCGCTAGCCCGGTCGCCTTCCATAAGTTTGGCTATGATTGCCGCCTTGGACTTGTGGCCGGCAACTTTCCCGCTAGCTTCCAGCAAGTCTTTCAACTTATTTTTCGGAGCCCAGCGTATTGCTGCCCCATCCAAAGGTTTCTTCAGTTAGTGGTTTGGACGTTCCAGGTAGACGGTAGCATCCCACCGCTGCCAACCAATGTGACGGACTCCGGTTACCCTGACTGGGCAGCACCGCCAAAGGACCTTCCTATACCTGGAACATGCCACTATGTAGCGGAGAAAGTGATTATAACAGAGCCCACCCAAATAACTAGACAGATTAGCATTCAGGTGAAACACAAAAAACAACTTTATTGTAGAAAACACACTACCTTTATACACAAACTGATCTTCCGCCATTCCCACCCCTCTAGACAGGCTGGTCCCCCAATAGTGTCCATTGTCTTATAGAGTCCCAGTGATAAAGAGGTGGCGGTTTTGGGGTGATCCCTGGGGAGCGGCGGCACTTCCAGGATGTCCTTGGAAAGCTCTCGGTCTCCAGATGCCACAGTCCAAAAAGCATGATCCGTTGCTGGGGTCCGGAAGTTACAGCCTAGAAAAGATATGGAGGTGGGGGTGTCCAAAACCCCAGGTTCCTAAGGGAGCTCCTCCCCTCTGGCAATCACCCCACTTATGGTCCTCCCTAGGGGCTATCAATCCTCAAAAGAGCGGAGCTCTGGGGCAAGAGGTCGCTGGGGTAAAGGGAAACGGTATCCGGTGCTGTGCGGCCGGCAGTTCCAGGAGCGTGGCCAGCCGAGAAGGGTTTTCCCGGTCAGAGAACAGCTCCTCTGGGAGGATGTGCAAAACAACAAAATTAACAAAACTAAGCGTCCTGGAGATTGTGTAAGCTCCCAAAAGTTCAAATCCGGGGGCTAGGTAGAAGGGGGTGGAGGTTTAACCTTCGCAGCCTGGTATCCGTGACAGTGACTATCTTTAAGTGACAGCACTGAGAATTAGACAAGTGACTATCTTTAAGTGACAGCACTGAGAATTAGACAAGTGACTATCTTTAAGTGACAGCACTGAGAATTAGACAAGTGACTATCTTTTAGTGACAGCACTGAGAATTAGACAAGTGACTATCTTTAAGTGACAGCACTGAGAATTAGACAAGTGACTATCTTTAAGTGACACCACTGAGAATTAGACAAGTGACTATCTTTAAGTGACAGCACTGAGAATTAGACAAGAATTGAACAAGATTTGAAGAAGATTTGAGGCAAGAAACATATTTTCATTTCAAACTGTTTTTTGCACTTAATGTTTTGGTATGTTTTCAGGATTGCTTTTCCTTTTAACAGTCTCATGCCTATTCCACACCAGGCTCACATGCTCATATATTCTCCATACCGTAGCTCTCATGAACTATTTTCTATTTTAAAATCTATATCAATAAACTGCAACACCTCACAGAAATACCCCCCACTGCTATAAATCTCATTCTCACCTACTCCTACTTTCAGGGCCGGACTGGGATCAAAAAAAGGCATTTTAGGGCAAAGAGGCCCACTCCCCCCCCCCCCCCCACTTTGCTAACCATTTCTTAATTAACCGTATACCAAACATGGCAAATATAATACTTGTTTAAGTGACAAAAACATTTAACATTTCTAGTACCCTATAATCATTGTATTTTGTCAATTGGTTGGTATGAAAAAAAAGTAAAATATAAAAACAACACAACAAAACCAAAATAAAGTGCTAGATTTTCATGAAAAACAAGTGCATTCTTAAACAATTCCATCTGAATAAGCCAAACTTTAATCTAGATTTTAAGGAGTATGAAAGCCAAAAGTAAACTTTTACAATTCAGACTAACTTCTATTAAGTTTACTTTGTTCTTATGGTATCCCTTGTTAAAAAAATGTATGTACATATCCTAAGCAGCTATGCACTACTGGGAGCTAGCTGGTAATAGGTAGTTACACACACGTGTACTTATTAACTCACTAGATGTGTTTAGCTAGCTCACAGTAGTGCAGAGACAGGCAATGCTTCTGCACCGCGTGACACAGCACATGAAATGTCCCGCCTGGCCTACGGCTGCAGCTCACTGATGGCATCATGTGTGAGTACAAATCTGCAGGTGTGGTAAACCATACTCAGTCCCACTCCCACATAGGGTTGCCAGGTGTTTGCTACAAAAATACCCGACAGATAAACAGGGCAGGGGGGGTATTGGGTAAAAAAGTGTGTGTGTGTATATATAAGAATATGAAGTTA